>NC_056725.1:1063833245-1063975745 GCF_019279795.1 Protopterus annectens | reverse complement strand
GTCACATATGCTCACTGATAAAGGCCAAGTCTGACTAATAGCTTTATTTGTTTATTGTTTGCACGTTTGCCAGTGGCTTAGCAGATCACACACTTAACATTGATACAGGAAAGAACAGAAGATGGGGGGGGGTATCCCCATCCCAGCTGATTGTGTTCCTGTCCAGTTACTGGCACTGTAATGTAGCATGGGTGTCAGGTGGGACACTGAACTCTTTAGGTCAGGTTCTTCAGATGAAATGTTGAATCACGATCCCATTGGCATGACATTGTGGTACTTCAGAATGCTATAAAAGATCCCCTGGAACTTATCAAAAATAATAAGCAAACTAATCTACCAATATACTTACCCTGCTAGTAATTCATAATACAGTTCATAGGTTCATAGGTTCATACTAGGCTATCTGCCCTGGGGTAATTATAAGCCTAGCCCTATTCTGTATGGCTTACGCCACCCCTTGATTTGAGTATACTGTGCCCTTTTTAAGGTTTACTTTACTGTGCCACTGTCTAATAGTGACACGGGAGTAATCCCTGGGACAAATATACAATCCCCCATCCACCTATCGAGATTCTTCTTGAAGAGATTCAGTGAGGTGCTCTGCCTCACATGAACTGGAATTCTATTCCAGAGCGAAGGGAGCCTCTGGGTTATGAACCTGTCCCTCCAGCAAGTTCTATTTATTTCTGTGCTGAGGTTCAAGTCCCTCGAGCGTGTGGCTCTAAGGGATTTAGACTGAATCATAATCTCTTCTGCAACTTAAAAGTTAAGGACTTGATAAAGGACCTTCAGAAGTCAACTACCAATCTGCCCTTTCTCTCATCCTGTTAATATTGAATGCATGTTTTAACAAAAAAGCTCCTCCTAATATTAAATAAATGAAAATGTTGATGGATAAAAAATTTAGAACATCAAAACTGACACATTCACTACAAAGTAATATATAACACAACATTAATAGCATCTCTCTTGAAACCATTCATTCAAATCTTTCAGTATTGTGCAACAAATCATTGTAGGTAGCAGTACTTCAAGCAAATCATTGAGGCTAAGATGGCCTGCATATCCTATCAAAACCGCTACACTCAATAATAAATTGTTTCATTATTTCTCCCCAAATGGATTAGTGAGGAAAGGTGCAAAGCCTTGCATGAAAACCTTTAATATATAACCTACCAAGATACAATAACCACACAAAGGTCAAATACATACTGGCATGTGAGAGTCCAGTAAGCTACAAATAACAGAAGAAACCAATGTCTTTTTAAGTTACTCCATTCCTCTTATAACAGTGTCTCAATGCCCTTATAAATATTCCTTTGAGTACGCAGATCCCTCATTTCCAAATTATAGACCATAAGGAAAATCAATAATCTTTTCAACCACAAATGGCCTGAAAAACCAATGCAAACCTTTGTGGACTTACACTCTTCCCACCCTTTCCAAAAGGATGGATATAAAAAGATAGAGCACCAAAATACCTAAAGCTATATCCTACACAAAGTAAAGAAGAGATTGTTTCTACTGTAAACTGTGCAGCAGGAAAACAATGTACACCATGTACCTACTGTCTTTAGCTAGCACAATGGAAGACAAGGAAGAGTCAGAAGGGCTTGTTCCATGAGACCTGATGGTATATATCAGGTTATTTCATTAGTAAGTTTTTCGAAGAATTACTTTATTCACTAACCCTGATGTTTAATGAAATATTGAGAAGGGGAATAGTCCCAGATGACTGGCTTAAATGCCTTGTGGTCCATATTTTTTTAAAGGTGGAGACAAAATAAATATATATGCCTGTCATCCTATTAGTTTAACATCCATAACTTGTACATGGTATAAGCAAGCAAACTCAGAGGGTAATGCTACTCAATGCTAGAAGTCTAAACCTCAAAATGCACTCACTTGAGGCACTCCTTAAAATGGAGAAAATCGACATCTGTGCAGTGACAGAGACCTGGTTCAAGGCTCCACAGAGCACCCCTGCACTACCAGGCTATAATTCATTCCACACCTTTCGTCTACTTAACCTGGACCAAAACACTAAAGGCAGAGGCATGTCCATATTCATTAAGGATATCCACACCTCTAGGCTAGTTGCTCAGCATAATGCATCCGAGATTATCCAAGTGCAACTAACTCTGGGCAAGACCGCAAACCAAATTGTAACTTGCTACAGATCCCCCACCATGCCACAGGATTCCCACTCCACATTTCTTCATACACTGGAAAATATTAAGGTACAACCCAACACCCTAATAATGGTCAATTTCAACTACCCCACCATTAACTGGGAAAACTACTCATGTACCAACTTTTTGCTCAACGTTTTCTGGAATTCATAAATTCCAACGCCTTGGATAAACTTATCCACACCCCCACCATTGGCAGCAATATCCTAGACCTGATCATTACCAACATGGGTGATCAGTGTTCCACACCAGAGGTCAATTCCTCGTTGGTCAGATCCGACCACGAGCTGATCACCCTAGAGATCCACATCCTGCCCCCAACCCCCATTAGGGAAACCACCATAAAAAATTTCTTCAAGGCCAACTTCATGCTTCTTAAGACAGAAGTGGCAAACGTCATGACACCCATGCAGACAGACAATAGAGGTATGACTGCTGAATCCTACACAAATGCACTTTATAAGCACTTACACAAGTGCATGGCTCATGCTATCCCTGACAGAACCAAGATGCTATCTTCCAAAAAAAGGAAGCCAATCTGGTGGTCCCCTGCCATTAAAAAACTCTACAACAGAAGAAAGAAACTGTTGCAAAAAAGAGTAAAATCCCATGACTGGAGGAACTCCCTGGTCAGCCTCAGTAAGAAGACAAGATCCCTCATAAAATCCTCCAAAGCTAGTTACAAAAAACAAAATCACCACTGACTCTAAAGACAGCCACAAAGCGTTCTAAAGCTATGTCAAGAATCTCAATGGCAACACTCAGATCTGCTCTGAATTACAGCACAATGGCACTAAATATACAGAACCAACTGATATTGCCAACATCCTGGCAGATAGTTTCAATGCTAACTTTACCCCCCTCTCACCCCCTAAAGGGTCCATGTCTATACCAGAAGAATGCAAAGTTCCTGTAATCACAGCTGCACAGGTAAAAACCACACTCTCCAAAGCCAAGAACACAGCATCCATGGGACCTGACAACATCCCAGGATGCATTCTACACAAACTACAGAACGAACTGGCACACCACCTAAGTACCATGTTCAATCATAGCCTCACCTCAGGCTTTGTGCCCACTGAATGGTGCACAGCGATGGTTATCCCACTCTATAAAGGGGGAGCCTCCACAGACCCCGGAAACTACCACCCCATTAGCTTTACGAGCCTGGTCTGCAAGGCCATGGAACGTATCATCATGGAACTTATAAACAAAGACATTGGTAATCTCCAAACTCTGGACCCCACCCAGTCTGGGTTTCTAAAAGGCAGATCATGTCTCCTAAACTTGATAGACATCTTTGAAGCAGTCACCAAAGGTGTAGATGAGGATAAGGTGGTTCACACAGCCTATCTAGATCTCGCCAAGGCTTTTGACACCATCCCCCACTCTGGAATTATAGATAAACTCACTAAACTAGGTATAAATCCATATGTCACAAGATGGTTTGCCAAATGGCTCACTGACAGAACCCACACTGTGAAAGTAGCAGACTCCAAATCCAACTTCAGATCAGTGACAAGTGGAGTACCACAGAGTTCAGTCCTGGGTCCTCCCCCGTTTGGTTTCTACTTTTCTGAAGTACAGGTAATACAAATCTTTGGCTAATGAACTTCGCAGATGACTGAAAACTAGGAGCCATAATCAAAACTCAAAACGATGTGGACATCCTAAAAAAGGGCCTCACTGAGACAGATGCCTGGTGTTAAAGCGATGGCCTCAAGCTTAATGCCAAATCCATGAGCTACCACATAGGTGGTAGTCTACTTAACACCGAAAGTGTGATAAGAGACCTTGTGACACAGTAATCTCAATACCACAGTAGTCAGGAAATCCTTCTATGTGGCACATCTCATCATAAAAGGTTTCTAATCCAGGAAAAAAGAGGTCATTGTTCCCCTCTACTCATCACTCATTAGATCCATTATAGAGTACAATGCCCCTTTTGGTATGTACCTCACAAGACATCTACAACAACTGGAAAGACCACAGAAATACCTCACAAAAAGGATTACCAGCCTCAAAGAGATGCCCTACGCAGACTGTCTCAAAAAACTCCAGCTTTGCTCCATCACATATCGCCTACTCAGAGGTGATCACTGCCTAACATACAAGGCTATGTCAAATCCAGAGCTGTTGGACACGCTCCACTTAAAGAAATCCCAATCTCTCCAAACTACATGCTCTAGGGACATAAACTTTGTCACCATAATAAACAGAACATGCTGGAGGGATAGATTCCTGTCCCAGAGACTTCCCATACTCTGGAACAAACTACCTATCTATATCAAACAAAGCTCCTCATTAGAACTCTTCAAGAAAAATCTTGATGATTGGATGGGAAATAGGAAATTCACCCCAGGGATCACCTCTGTGGCTCTGCTTGACAGGGGTACAAGAAAATAATTTTCTTGGGTAGCGAAAGCCAGGGTACCTTTTTGGCTAGGCTTATATAGGCCCTACGGCCAATAGCCTAGTACCTACCTATGACCCTATGAACATATGTTTTGAATACTGGTTGCTTAAACAACTTATAAGGAATAACAAATATAACACTGATCAAAGACAATTTGGCTTTAAGAAATGGACAAAGACAATTTGGCTTTAAGAAATGGATGTTCAATGTTGGTTTGTCAGACTTGGTTTACAACAAAAGTTCAAGTTTAATGGATGAAGGTAATGGATGTGTAGTTGAATATTAGCTGCTTCAACTGCATTTGGCAGAATGCTCCATGATCAGGTGATAGGAAAACTGCATGAACTCAAAGTTAATTCTTGTGTGATCAGATAGCTGGAGAGATGGCTGATAACAAGGAAGCAGTTGTTAACACAAGGTAACAATTCAACCTGGAAAATATCTAAAGCAGGAGTATTGCAATGCTTTGTATCAGGCCCTGTAATTTTATTACTGGTATTTTCTGATAGACCATCTTCTACCAAATTTTGGTTAGGTAAGTATGCAGATGACTGTTAGATGGGAGCAAAAATTTAGAAAACAGAAGATTTGGTTGAACTGAATGTTTACTTCAACCAAAAGTAAACTTTGTCTGAGACAGGAGAACATATACATGTGAACATATAAATGACATGGGTGCCATTGCTGGTACAGGACTTACAAGAATACCCATATCATGGAAAAATTAGTGAAGAACATGACAGCCTAATGCTGAAAACAATAACATCTAGAGCTACACTGCTCTTAGTGTATATGTCATTTTGATAAGACAATGACTACAACTTAGCTTTTTGCCATACAAATACAATGGACCAAGGATTAATAGAATATGTCCAACCCAGTCTTACTAAATTACATTAAAATTTTCAAGTATTTCAACAGACAGGAAAAATTTATTCAACATATTATTCAAGTCTGCAAACTTTGTCTGGCTTTCAGAGCAGTGAATGATCCATTATTAAGGAAAAATTGAGGCCTAACCTTGAACCACCACTACTATAAAGAATCAGAGGTCCATTCCTTCATTTCACAGTCTCTCCTGAGGTTATAGAATAGCATAGACTGCCTTAAGAAGTATGGCATGTGGTTACCTTACATACCTTTAAGAAGCATAGCAAAGGTGGAAGGAAGGAGTGCAGCTACCTTGGGCAGAAGGTGTTAAAGAGCAGTATTGTGAAGTGCAGCTCCTGCCAGAAGTGTAGTAAGGATGGGGCGAAGGGGGCAGCCAGCATGGGTGTAAGATGTTGGGGTACAACTGTCAAGTGCAGCTCCTGCATTCTTCTTCAGTGACTGCACTTCTAAATGTTAGTGCACAAAGTCAGTTCAACACATCTGCACTTTGTGTAGTAAGGTATAGAAACCTGATACCTAGAAATGGACAGCAGAGCGGTGAAGGGATGAGTGTGGATCTGGCTTGGAGCATAAAAGTAAAGAGGCAACAAAAGCTTGGAGTCAAGAATACCATTTTTCTTCATATGGAAGGACCAGGTAAAGGAGGATGGAAGTGAGTGGGCAATGTCTACCCACACATCCTCAGGGGAGGGAGACATCCTGACTCACTGAAGTAGTAATATTTAGAGCCAGGTGAGCTCCACAGTGCATGACATGTGCCATTTGGTTGGCAGGTTGCTTATGTACAGAAGAGCATATGCTCCTCCTGAAGGCAGACATAGCTGAGCTCACAAGGCTGTCATGGTGGTAGGTTGGGGCATACTGCACCAGCATCTCCAGTGTCATCACTGGCACCAGACATGGATTGGGTAGAGCATGTGGAAAGCCAAGTTGGGCCCAATAAACCATGTGAACAAGGAAAGGAAGTGGTGGCAGCTGATGGTCAGCTGCAGAATGATAAAAAATACTTTTTTAGATGTGTCATTTCTAGTGCTCTACAAATACCAGTCACATCCCAAGGCATTTACTTGTCAAAGACATATTATTCTGGTACTATAAGTATCTCCCTAGCAAACTTTGCTGCAGAAACACTTACCAGATGAGACATATATGAAATCCCAGGATTGCGAATTAAGCAGTGTTAAACCAATAGCTAAATATACAAAGATCATAATGTCTTGGCAATACCTTGAGGAGAAGAAGAAGACACTGCTGATATAGCTGTACATTCAGAAAATGCTAGAAGAAACTATTAAAGCTATCTGATACAGGCTACATCTCTGAAGTGCCCCGACCAGGGATCTGCATATAATATCAGAAATATTTGGATGATTGATCATCCTTGTTTCAAAACATAACTATGTGATCGAAGCTCAATAATTTATACATTTATAATAATTTTAAGGAAATTTGAAAAACATAACCATGATCTTTGAAAAATATTATCAACAATAACATTTTGCTTTTACTAGAGCCAGATGCTTGCTAACAGCCAAGATATCCACTCATGGCTTGTGAGGCAGTGCAGACAACTTAAGAAGGAATGGATCTGCATGCAGAATGCACACATTGCAACATGTTCAATAATGAATAACTACTTCTTATTTTTGTATGAATTTTTGTTAAATCTGACCATTGGTGACCACAAGAAATTTGGCATGCAAGACCTGTCTGCACACCATTCTTTCTTAAGTACTTGTAAATTCATGTTACTTTCTTCAGTAATATGGCTATCCATTTTAACCTTTGCTGCTCCACTTCTCTTTTCATTCAATCTTTCCCAGCAGCAGTATCATTTTTTGTGAACTCTATTATCACATTATGTGGGAAAAGTATTTTACTTTTAGCTTCACTATCTAGTCTTCCAGTGAACCTTCTAGGGTTATTTCCTTAAATATTGACTAATGTAATCTTTCTTTAATCCTCATAATTTTCAAGTTCAAAAGCATTTATTTTGCAGTGCATAGTGCATTAATTGCAAAATCCTAGTAAATACCTTTGTTGATAATGTGATGTCTGTGTTCACTACATATTTCGAAAAAAATGGATGGGGCCTGTATACGATTAGATCTTTTAAGGATGAACAGCCAACCAGCATTTGGGCTTTTTACTTTCATATTCACTAACAGGCTGTTCAATTCCTCCTCACTTTCAGCCATCAGAGTGTTTCTATATTCTGAGGTTGTTAATATATCTCTTGCCAATTCTGGTTCCAGAATCTGATTCATCAAACTTTGCATTTCACATGATGTATTTTAGCAATAACTGTCTAGTGGGTGTGGTATGCTAAAGATTTACCCACAGTTGATGTTGTTTGACCATGAGGCAACCATGGGTAAATTTTCAGTATACCCACACCTACGAGTCTGTTATTGATGCTTTGTTGATATACTGCGCATGGGACATATGTTCCCATGCTTACACAGTGCATCAGTGCTTTGGAAAACAAGCAATGGAGAAAGAAAGATCTCCATTTAAAAAAAAAAAACAGTATAATCCAGACCAGTGGTACGAAAGAGGCAGGTAAAAATTATAAGGAAAATCAAGTGTATTTCTTTAGTTTTGAAAAATGTACCAGATTTTCCTTGTATTTTCTCTGCTGTCCACATGAACATCTTGACCTTTTAGATTACGAAAACTGCAAACCTTGAATAAGGGATACAAAGGTTCCTGTTGTAAATGTTACTCATATAAACTTAGAAAGCTGCTAGAATAACAGCATTTATGCTATTGGGCATTGAGTTCTATTGCATATATTAATAGAAGAAAGTCTGGATGAACATTTTCTATCAGTATATGCACAATTTTACAATGCGCATGGTGGCTGGAATGATTAGTCTCTGTGCACATTTTTGAATACTAACAAACAACTATTGTATAATCAACATTATACAATGAAAGGTTTTTACTGTCCAAAATGTACATCCTGTATAGACAGCCCAGTTCAATATTACTCATTAAAAAATCTATAACAATGATACAGGGATATTTTTGGCATAGCTGCTCATTTTGTGTCATTAAAGCAGAAATAATGCAAATTTTGTTAAAACAAAACAAAAAACTACACATTATATAAACTATGCCACTATGAATGCTAGCAGACAAACAAAAAGCTGTAAAGAATTTTGCATTTGTACTCATCTCTTACAAGAAAACAAAATTGTACCATCCAAAAAAAAGAGTCACAAACTGATAAACTAAGGAAAAACATCCTGAATACTTACAATGTTTCAAAGTTAAGTGCTTTCATTCTTTTTATTCAGAATATCTTTAAAAAAAAAGTGTAGTTCCATAATAGCAATAACTTGTTCCTGCATGTGGGTGTCACAGGACATACACATCACTGGCTTTGCTTAATTATGCTAAATATGGGGAAATCATGTGATAACCCTATCCAGACAGTCCCCAGGATTTAATAAAATCTCTGTAGGCACCATGAGGAGCCTACACGGAATGTATCCATGTACACGGCCACTGTTCTCCCTCAGCAGCACACCATGCATATTAATCATGGTGCACTACTGAGTGAAATCATAGGAACAGGGATATTGAATCCATGTAGGGAAAAGTGTAGAGGTCATCCACTGCTGTGGATGCCTGGACAGATGTTATGTACAGGGTGAGGCTCCCTGTAATGCTCCCCGCTACTGTTGAAATGCTGTCAATTGGCTCAAATGTGTAATATTTTATTGTTATGAATTAATTTTTTCCTCTCTGTATGTTTGCATGGCATGGAGCACAGCAATGCCAAGTTGTGCTGACATATAGACAGCCGACACCTGCTACACATGTAAAAATAGAAACTGGATGTAATTAATTATCATAATTATGTTATTTTTTTTTAATTGCTGTTTGTGTAGTGCAGAACACCACAGAGGCTAGCTTTTCTAATGTATACATAGCTAACAGCTGCCAGATATCCAAAAATATAAACTGAACATAATTAATTATTTTTGGGTGTATTTAGGTGCACAGCAGTGCTCAGCAATGCTAACAGGTAGCCCAGTAGCATATGTGAAGATATACTAGTTTTCATGCTATCCATTTAGCTAATTTAATAGAGTTACAGCATAATGCTTAGGAATTCCTGGGTTCAAGTCTATAGCAGTCATAAGATGTCTGTAATATTATTTATTATATATGTTTAATTAAAAAAAATTGTAAAATATGGCACTGCCACTCTATGCTGAGCAGTGCATAAACATGCTAATGACTCCTGCTGTTTTTGTGTTGCTAAGCTTAGCTAAAATCTTGGTTGTGTGAGTTTTCATGCTGCTTATCTCTGCTTAAGTGATTTGTGCAATGCTAAGCAACACAGTGCTTTTTTGAATGTTGCTCAATGACGTGTAAAGGTGGGAAAACAGGCCACCAGGTGGGAATTCTGCACCATTCATTGGAGTTTAATTATCTGTTTATATGTCAGGTGGTACTGGTGAAGGTGCACACTTTCAGGTGCAGAAATGTTGTGTTCAGGAGTCCAGGGTCTTTGCTGCCCTCCTGGTAAAAAATTATGAACCCAGGCTGAAGATGCACGGTGGTTTCCAGGGCAGGAATGTAAAGTCAAGGCCTGGGATCGGTTAGCCAGGGAACTCACCAGTGCTCCTGGTATCCCCCACACAGGTGAGCAGTGTTGCCACCATTTTGATGACCTGAAATGGAGAAAGAGGCAAATCTTGGGCACCTGGGTCCAAGATACATGAGCTGGGAATGCCCCACAAATATGTAAGTAGGTTTTCCACTGTTTTATCAAACTGCAAGCTGAAAGTCTTCAAAACTGGTATGCATAATGGTGTGCTTCTTTTCCAAAAGCTGCAGCTGAGAGGCCTCTCAATGTTGAGTCCCATGGCAGGTGCCAGGCCAGGTTGCACAATGAGTGTAGTGAGTATGGATTTATTATGATAACTATAGTACAATAAGCAAGAAAGAGTAATGCATTTACTGCAATAAAGTATACACAATAAAAATTGTAGTGCAATAAATGGACAAGTAGAACTGTAGTGCAATAAATTGGCAATTAGAGCTGTAGTGCAATAAATGAACAATAACAACTGTATTGCAATAAACAATAAACAATACCAATAACAGTAAGCAAAATGGTGTACAGTAGGATTGTGTTGTCATAACCATTGCAGTAGAGCTGCATGTATTGCTTGTCTATGATAAGTTTGCTGCAGTCAAGTGTAACACTGTCTCCAGGCCAATATCAGTCACATAATGTCCTCTGCTCCTCCTGCTCCAGGTAATAGAGATATATGGGTGAGGTAGCCCACTCTATGGGCACATATTGTTTATGGACTTCACAGACATTTATCACCAATACCAATAACGTGTTAAGCAGCATTGTCGATTCCAAATAAATCTGTATTCCATGTATATGTGTTCTACTGTCACTGCAGACAAGTATAGCACTGTAATAGTTCTAAAATGCTAAATGAATTCAGTCACATAATGATCTCATTTTCTTCCACTCCAGGAACAAAAGGTATATGGTTAAGGTAGCTCATATTATGAGCAGATTTGATTGTGTTTACATTCCAGAGACACTTACCAGCAATACCAATAAAGTGTTAATCAGAATTGTCAATTCATAAAGAAATTTGTTTTAATAAATGCAGTATGGCTGTATTCCATGCATGTGTGTTATACTGTCAATGCAGTCAAGTATAACACTGTAATAGTTCTAGAATGCAAAATGAATAGAGTCACATAATGCTGTAATTTTATCCCACTACAGGAATAAAAGGTATATGGTTGAAACAGCCTATGTTATGAGCAGATATGATTGTGCTTCAGCAATACAAATAAAGTGTTAAGCAGCATTGTTGATACCTAAATAAATCTGCCTAAATATTTCCAGTATGTTTGTATTCCTTGCATCTCTCATCTAAGTTGCTGCAGTCAATAGTTACATTTTTTGCAGATGTCCCCTGCAGTCACAGCTATTGGATTGTATTTCTATGCCTGCCAACTAAGGCATGATGGGTGTCTATCTTATGTACTGTACACAAACATGCCTCTCAAGTGTCATGATTTCACCTAATCTGTCTGTCACAGGATTTCCAGAAAAATGATTACCTGGAATGCAATCTATTACTAAATCTGCTTGCAGAATACCTTGATATAAGTCTGCATTATGTGAAAGTGTTCTGTGCAGTTGTGTACTTGTGCTTGTTATTGCTTGACCCATACTATCCAATGCTAACAGCTTGAGAAGTATGTATGTGCTACATCAGCTATAGGAGAATTGCAGTCACTGTACTCAAACTGACACTAGACACATGTAGAGTATTTATTATCAGTGTTTTCAGAGATTTAGTCTGCATTGTCAATAATGGAATGTTTCTATCTCCCTCCACACCCCTTATCTTCATTTATTTATTATTATTTATTATTATGATTTAATATTAACATATTTTGTTAAACTAACCTTATTTTTGTAAAATGTGATGCATTATTATTCTGTTTGATTATGATTCAATATTAACATATTTTGTTAAACTAACTGTTTTGTTGGCCTTATGGTTTACTTTGTACTGGCATGCTGTTAACGTAGTGACTGTTATTTTACTTAATGTTGTGTTACACATAATATACATTAATATGTATTTGGAGTGATAAATATGATGTTCCATTCTGTTAATATTAACAATGCTTTGGTTATTACTAACATTAACTTATTCATAAACTCCATTTACCACAGCACATCAAGGTAGGCCAGTAACGGCTGATCAACCTACCTTGCCTCTTCTGGCCATGGCACCGGGTCTCAGCACTTCTGGGACCCAGAAAAGTGGTGCCCCCTCTACTGTGCCTGCACTACCTGCTGTGATGGGTAGTACCACCCCACAGAACAGGGATGGGCCCCCCTCTGGGATCAGTGGTGGAGGGGGAGTCATCACCAGAGCTGAGCTGCCAGTTTTGGTTCTCAGGATAGTCTTCCATTGGTTTCACCATCACCTGTGCCAGATTGAAGACATGCTTGCAAATCTGGTGGGGCAGCCTAGCCTCAGTGCCCAGCCTCCCCTACTGCCACCCCTGAGGCAGTGACATAGCAGTGCAGACAGTCCCATGGTTGGGGATGTAAGTCATGTTGCTGCCTTGTGGTAGCATATACCAAAACACCCTCCCTATCAAAGGGGTTCACCCCATGTGTCACACACCACCCCTGTCTTCATCTTGTTTGCCTTGTCTGTCTGCAAAGGCACCCTCACATACCCAACTTACCTCCCACACACGTACCTACGTTCCTTCCCCAACATTCCACACTCACCTTAAAAAAATGGCACCTGTCCCAAAAAAATATCAGCCCATACATAGCTCTCCATTTTGCACACATGTCCACTGGACACACATAATTTGGTCAAATTGACTTGACAATGCAGTTATGTTGTTCCCACCTCTCTCTCTGGGAGTGAGAGTTCAAAGTCATGTACAAATTCTGTCAAAATGCACAGTTGTTGCTATGCAAGAAATGGATAGCTATGGTTCTTTCTTACACCCTTCCTGCACACCCCTACCTGCCTTTCACCATGTTTGTCCCCCTGCTTGCACCCCATTTCACCACTTTCCTATCTCCCCATTTTTCTTTTCTTTATATTTATTTAGCATGCCACTGTGCAACATGCTGTGTCACGCAGCTTTGCTAAGCTCAGATAAATAGAGCTATATTGTCTACATCATGCACACTTACAAAATAAACACCTGTCCCATATTTCAAACCCAGGACCATTGCACCTGCAGACCACTGCATTAGCCTGCCATGCTGCACAACTCAAAACAGCTGGTTTAAACAAGACATACTAATTGCCAGTTATAAATATTAAGTGAGTTTCAGCAGAGTTGCACACTGCATCAAGTAGTGCAAACTTGATTAAAAAGTAATGGTAAAAAATAGGAGTGTACCTTGGACTCTGGTGCAATAGTGCATCACTAGAAAGCCAAAGACATAATAATGGATGTAAGTGAGGCCTGTGATAGCAGGTAAATGTGCCCTTTTATCAGCAACATGTAGAAATATAAAGATCATTATGACATTCTTCTGTGGGTGTGTGTACATTTCTGATGGGTGTCATCATCCATAGTTCCAGTGCATAGCCAGCATCCTCCAGTAAATTGCTGCATGTGATGTCCCCCCTAGCAAATATCTGGTACAGCTGTGATGCATGCCAGATATGAGAGTTTTGATAACTGCCAGGGCTGCCAGCACACACATTCATGATAATTCCCTGGGCATTGCACATGACCTGGCAGTTGATGGAGTGGTACCCCTTGTGGTTGATGTTGCTTCTATCCTCCTTACCAGGTGATGACTTGATGTGAACATGAGTGCAAGCTATGGCACCCAGTACCTGAAGGAAGTTTGCTACATGGTAGAAGTGTTGCATATTGCTGGCCCTCACCTCAAGGGTGAGGGGAAAAGAAATGTGCTCACTGGCATGTGGTAGCATGGCATCCAGGAACTGGTGGAGTTTCCTGGAAGCAGATGCCTGTGAAACCCCCATCGTGTCCCTAGTTGGTCTTTGGAAAGTACCTGTAGCTAGTAGCGTAAGGACTACACATACCGTTGTTCCACTGGGATGGGTTCCCCTCTGTTGGCTCTGGGTCTGAGTTGAGGTCGGCAGAGCTCAGTGAGTTCTTGTAGTATGTCCCTGTCCATCCTGTAGCACTCTACAATCTCTAGCTCATGTAGCTCCTGGAAGGTTACCCTGGGCCTGAACACTCTTCTCCTTCTCAGTATAGACCTATTGTCAGCAGCAGCACTGACTTCAGCATCTAGCACATACAGATGTAGCAGACCTGCAGCAGCCCCTAGCATTCTGTCAGTTAAAATTCCCAAGTCTGTACTCCAATGGTGCAGAGTAGGGAGGAAGCATCAAATTGCAGGATGTATGCATACTTTACAGTGCTCTGCCCTAGGTGCTGACTGTGTGACTGGCTACTTATGATGCATTCTCCTTTTTACATACATTTTAAATGTTATAACCACTTCCTGGATGACATTTATATCTTATGGGATGGACCGAGAGAACTTATTAATGATCTAATGGCTTATATTGATTCGACTACTACTTTTTTAAAATTTACTCATACCTATGGTCCAGAGCAGATTTCGTTCTTAGATGTCCTCTTTACTAAGGATCAACAGAACAAGAAAATTGCATCAAAAATTTACAGAGAGCAAACTTATTCCAATTCTTTGCTTCATTTTTCTAGTAACCACCCTCTGAACAAATGAAAGCCATGGTAAAACGACAATTCGTACATACTGCACGTATGGTTTCTACCATGGAAGATTTTCTATGTGAATGTGATAATATTAAGCAAATGTTCTTAAAAAGGGGTTATCCCTGTAAATTTATTATGGATATTCTTTTAGAAGTAGTTAATAAAAGAGAGAGGTTTTTATCTCCCTCTTTTAACAAATCATGAAGTGGATATTTATATTTTTGTTCCTACTAGTACACTCAGTAATAATGTTGACGAGAACAGGGACTACAAGACCTCCTTCATCACTGTTTTTACTAGTGATAGCTATAAACTAAAGAATGTCCTAGAAAAGAATTAGTCCATTTTGAATCACGACAGAACTATTAGACCACACATAGGTATGAATCCCACTATGGTGTTTAAAAAGGGTAGAAATCTTAAAAATATTTTTGAAACTAAGAATGTTTTTAAAAGAAAAATGGTTATATGAACAAATGTGGAATGTGTAATTACTGTAAATTCATAAAGGAAGGTAGTGTTTTTTACATTAACAACATTGAGATCAGGATTTGTCAAATATATAATTGTGCTTCTGAAAGGATTATATATTGTACTATGTGTAACAGCTGCTGCTGTTTTTATATAGGAAAAACTGACCGTAAGCTAAATAAACATATTTATGATCATCTATATGACATCAAGTTAAAAAAGGAAACTAATGCCCTTTGCAAACATATCATAGAAAATGAAGGGCATCAGTTCAATTTTACAGTAATTGATAACATTAAGACAGAACTTTGAGGTGGTGCTTGGTCTCCATTATTAGAGAAGAGGGAGCTATACTGGCAGTTGTGACTTGATGCAGGTAGTCGGCCAGGTTTAAACGAGCATACTTCAATAAGCTCACTTTTAAAATTTAGAGCAATATAAAGATAATATACATGTTTTTGATCTAAAAATATTTTAAATTTATATGATCAACATGAAGTTTTAATCTATTGTGTCTTTCTTCGTTATGTTTTCAATATTGAGAATATTTGTTTCAGTGCTTTTACTTTAAGATGGTGTGTCACTATCTTATTGATTGCTGTGACATTTGTATTATATAAAATGTAATTGAAATTTTAATTGCTTATCTGATGAAGTTCTGAAGTGCACAGGGTGAAAGCGCTTATCCTTGGTTTTATTTTGCATTTTTATTGAATAAATCTCATTTTTCTACGTTGGATTTGTGTTTTCTGCAGTTTTTACGAATACGTACATTGAGAGGGGCAACTTCAGCAGCTTTGCTTGGGCTATTTGTTGTTTTGGTGAAGTTTTCTCATATATCACTAACATTATTTAATAGTCCAAGTTTAAGTTAAACAGGGTCAAAACTAATTAATATCATTGGCTTTTACATACACTAAGCACTGCAGTGCACCACCCAAATGTGTGCACTGTAGGTAAACAAAGCTTAGCACAAGTGTAAACACCCCCCCATACTTCCACTCTCAGCATAGTGGCATGCTGCACAAAGATGTGGAAATATGCACCCCTTAGTTAAACAAAGCTTAGAAGTTGGTGCACACCCACCCCCCTCAAAAGTACACGCTCAACATGGTGGTGCGCCATGCAAACAGGTGCAGCTAAGCTGAAATAAGCTTATATGTCATTGGACACACCCTCCTACATGCAGGGGATATGTGGGCATGATTACCCCTTTATGCTATTCAGTAACTCTACCTCAATTACATAGGGATCCATACTCACAGCATGGACACTACCTGTTTCCTAGCCCTACCACATTAGCAACAGCATTAATGCACCATTGTAGATACTCCATGCAAGGTCCTGTAATACATTTCTGTCACATAATATTCATTTTGTTTTTTCAATTTTTTTTTATAAAGCATGTTTGTGCACTGTGGTGCAAACATGTACAGATGATTAAAAAATAAAATTAATTTAACTTTTTCAGACACACAGGAGGATAGTTTTGCTCATATCTGTATATGGTATGTCATGTCTGTCCATATATCTGCATTTTTACAACCCCCTTTGTCTGTCTACACTCCTGTACATGGAATTTTTCTGTGTATACTATGGACACTGACGTGGGATCTGAATAGCTGACTATCTGCTTGCTGGATCACTCTACCTGACTCATTTGCATGAGATTCACCTGCTTATGAAGTGATGCATGCCATGGGACTTCCCGTATTGGCACGCACATGGGCACCACTCAGCAGTTTTTAATGAATCTAAAACCTGCTTACTTTCATTTAAGCAGCGATGCCTACATGGTGAAAAACACTATGTAGGCTTTATTAGATCCCCCCCATTGATTATTGCTAAATTATAAATGAAATAAGGGGAATGAAAATATACAGTGGGGGTGCACTGTTTTCAAAGTCTTAAACCAATCCTTATTCAGTTCTAAGTTTTCCTTATTTGTCTACATACAGATTCCTCAGAAGTAAAATATGATGATCTGCTTTCCCAATCTCTCTAAAAACATGCCCAGTTTATGTCCTTTGCCATCAATAGCTTTGGGATTACTGATAAAGCAGAAGTGCATTTTTCCTAGAACTATCTTGTTTTCTCTCCTATCAACTGCAAATGGCCTGAAAAAGCAATGAAAACATTTGTGGATTCACACTCTTCCCATCCTTTCCAACAGGCTTGATATAAAAAGATAGAGCACCAAAATACTTAAAGATATATGCTACAGAAAGTGAAGAAGAGATGGTTTCTAATGCAAAATGTATAGCAGGAAAGCAATGTACACCACCTACCTACTGTCTTTAGCTAGCTCAATGGAAGGCATAGGAAGAGTCAGAAGGACTTTTTCCATGAGACCTGATGGTATATATCAGGTCATTTCATTAGTAAGATTTCTGAAAAATTAGTTCATTCACTAACCCTAATTTTGAATGAAATATTGAGAAGGGGAATAGTCCCAGAGGACTGTGTCAAGTCCCTTGCGGTCCCTATTTTTAAAGGTGGAGATAGAATAAATATATATGCC
This sequence comes from Protopterus annectens, assembly GCF_019279795.1. Taxonomy (NCBI): domain Eukaryota; kingdom Metazoa; phylum Chordata; order Ceratodontiformes; family Protopteridae; genus Protopterus; species Protopterus annectens. Next base: position 1,063,957,990 of record NC_056725.1, on the reverse strand, counting down.
TATCATTCTATAGGTTACCATCCATAACTTGTAAATGTTTTGAATACTGGTTGCTTAAAGAACATATAAGGAATAATAAATATAACACAGAGCAAAGACAACTTGGCTTTAAGAAATGGATGTTCAGTCTTGGTTTGTCAGACTTGGTTTATGACAAAAGGTCAAGTTTAATGGATGAAGGTAATGGATGTGTAGTTAAATATTAGCTGCTTCAACTACATTTGGCGGAATGCTCAGTGATTAGGTAATAGGAAAACTGCATAAACTCAAAGTTAATTCTTGTGTGATCAGATAGCTGGAGAGATGGCTGATAACAAGGAAGCAAGCAGTTGTAACACAAGTACAGGACTTACAAACAACACCCATATCATGGAAAAATCAGTGAAGAACACATCGGCCTAATGCTGAAAACAATAACATCTAGAGCTACACTGCTCATGGCGTATACATTATTTTGGTAAGACAACTATGCTTTTTACTATACAAATTCAATGGACCAAGGATTAATAGAATATGTCCAACCCAAGTTCACCAAAAGGATAAATGACATTAAAATTAAGCATTTCAATAGATTGGAAAATGGATTCAACATATTATACAAGTCTGTAAGAGGCAAACTTTGTTTGGCTTTCAGAGCAGTGAATGATCCATTATTAAGGAAAAATTGAGGCCTAACCTTGAACCACCACTACTATAAAGAATCAGAGGTCCATTGCATAAGATAGTTATATATAAAAGTATTAGAGATTCCTTCATTTCACAGTTTCTCATGAGGTTATAGAATAGCATAGACTGCCTTAAGAAGTATGGCATGTGGTTACCTTACATACCTTTAAGAAGCGTAGCAAAGGTGGAAGGAAGGAGTGCAGCTACCTTGGGCAGAAGGTGTTAAAGAGCAGTATTGTGAAGTGCAGCTCCTGCCAGAAGTGTAGTAAGGATGGGGCGAAGGGGGCAGCCAGCATGGGTGTAAGATGTTGGGGTACAACTGTCAAGTGCAGCTCCTGCATTCTTCTTCAGTGACTGCACTTCTAAATGTTAGTGCACAAAGTCAGTTCAACACATCTGCACTTTGTGTAGTAAGGTATAGAAACCTGATACCTAGAAATGGACAGCAGAGCGGTGAAGGGATGAGTGTGGATCTGGCTTGGAGCATAAAAGTAAAGAGGCAACAAAAGCTTGGAGTCAAGAATACCATTTTTCTTCATATGGAAGGACCAGGTAAAGGAGGATGGAAGTGAGTGGGCAATGTCTACCCACACATCCTCAGGGGAGGGAGACATCCTGACTCACTGAAGTAGTAATATTTAGAGCCAGGTGAGCTCCACAGTGCATGACATGTGCCATTTGGTTGGCAGGTTGCTTATGTATAGAAGAGCATTTGCTCCTCCTGAAGGCAGACATAGCTGAGCTCACAAGGCTGTCATGGTGGTAGGTTGGGGCATACTGCACCAGCATCTCCAGTGTCATCACTGGCACCAGACATGGATTGGGTAGAGCATGTGGAAAGCCAAGTTGGGCCCAATAAACCCTGTGAACAAGGAAAGGAAGTGGTGGCAGCAGATGGTCAGCTGCAGAATGATAAAAAATACTTTTTTAGATGTGTCATTTCTAGTGCTCTACAAATACCAGTCACATCCCAAGGCATTTACTTGTCAAAGACATATTATTCTGGTACTATAAGTATCTCCCTAGCAAACTTTGCTGCAGAAACACTTACCAGATGAGACATATATGAAATCCCAGGATTGCAAATTAAGCAGTGTTAAACCAATAGCTAAATATACAAAGATCATAATGTCTTGGCAATACCTTGAGGAGAAGAAGACACTGCTGATATAGCTGTACATTCAGAAAATGCTAGAAGAAACTATTAAAGCTAGCTGATACAGGCTACATCTCTGAAGTGCCCCGACCAGGGATCTGCATATAATATCAGAAATATTTGGATGATTGATCATCCTTGTTTCAAAACATAACTGTGTGATCGAAGCTCAATAATTTATACATTTATAATAATTTTAAAGAAATTTGAAAAACATTACCATGATCTTTGAAAAATATTATCAACAATAACATTTTGCTTTTACTAGAGCCAGATGCTTGCTAACAGCCAAGATATCCACTCATGGCTTGTGAGGCAGTGCAGACAACTTAAGAAGGAATGGATCTGCATGCAGAATGCACACATTGCAACATGTTCAATAATGAATAACTACTTCTTATTTTTGTATGAATTTTTGTTAAATCTGACCATTGGTGACCACAAGAAATTTATCATGCAAGACCTGTCTGCACACCATTCTTTCTTAAGTACTTGTAAATTCATGTTACTTTCTTCAGTAATATGGCTATCCATTTTAACCTTTGCTGCTCCACTTCTCTTTTCATTCAATCTTTCCCAGCAACAGTATCATTTTTTGTGAAGTCTATTAACACATTATGTGGGAAAAGTATTTTACTTTTAGCTTCACTATCTAGTCTTCCAGTGAACCTTCTAGGGTTATTTCCTTAAATATTGCCTAATGTAATCTTTCTTTAATCCTCATAATTTTCAAGTTCAAAAGCATTTATTTTGCAGTGCATAGTGCATTAATTGCAAAATCCTAGTAAATACCTTTGTTGATAATGTGATGTCTGTGTTCACTACATATTTCGAAAAAATGGATGGGGCCTGTATACGATTAGATCTTTTAAGGATGAACAGCCAACCAGCATTTGGGCTTTTTACTTTCATATTTACTAACAGGCTGTTCAATTCCTCCTCACTTTCAGCCATCAGAGTGTTTCTATATTCTGAGGTTGTTAATATATCTCTTGCCAATTCTGGTTCCAGAATCTGATTCATCAAACTTTGCATTTCACATGATGTATTTTAGCAATAACTGTCTAGTGGGTGTGGTATGTTAAAGATTTACCCGCAGTTGATGTCGTTTGACCATGAGGCAACCATGGGTAAATCTTCAGTATACCCACACCTACGAGTCTGTTATTGATGCTTTGTTGATATACTGTGCATGGGACATATGTTCCCACGCTTACACAGTGCATCAGTGCTTTGGAAAACAAGCAATGGAGAAAGAAAGATCTCCATTTAAAAAAAAACAGTATAATCCAGACAGTTCAGTGGTATGAAAGAGGCAGGTAAAAATTATAAGGAAAATCAAGTGTATTTCTTTAGTTTTGAATAATGTACCAGATTTTCCTTGTATTTTCTCTGCTGTCCACAAGAACATCTTGACCTTTTAGATTACGAAAACTGCAAACCTTGAATAAGGGATACAAAGGTTCCTGTTGTAAATGTTACTCATATAAACTTAGAAAGCTGCTAGAATAACAGCATTTATGCTATTGGGCATTGAGTTCTATTGCATATATTAATAGAAGAAAGTCTGGGTGGACATTTTCTATCAGTATATGCACAATTTTACAATGCGCATGGTGGCTGGAATGATTAGTCTCTGTGCACATTTTTGAATACTAACAAACAACTATTGTATAATCAACATTATACAATGAAAGGTTTTTACTGTCCAAAATGTACATCCTGTATAGACAGCCCAGTTCAATATTACTCATTAAAAAATCTATAACAATGATACAGGGATATTTTTGGCATAGCTGCTCATTTTGTGTCATTAAAGCAGAAATAATGCAAATTTTGTTAAAACAAAACAAAAAAACTACACATTATATAAACTATGCCACTATGAATGCTAGCAGACAAACAAAAAGCTGTAAAGAATTCTGCATTTGTACTCATCTCTTACAAGAAAACAAAATTGTACCATCCAAAAAAAAGAGTCACAAACTGATAAACTAAGGAAGAACATCCTGAATACTTACAATGCTTCAAAGTTAAGTGTTTTCATTCTTTTTATTCAGAATATCTTTAAAAAAAAAGTGTAGTTCCATAATAGCAATAACTTGTTCCTGCATGTGGGTGTCACAGGACATACACATCGCTGGCTTTGCTTAATTATGCTAAATATGGGGAAATCATGTGATAACCCTATCCAGACAGTCCCCAGGATTTAATAAAATCTCTGTAGGCACCATGAGGAGCCTACACGGAATGTATCCATGTACACGGCCACTGTTCTCCCTCAGCAGCACACCATGCATATTAATCATGGTGCACTACTGAGTGAAATCATAGGAACAGGGATATTGAATCCATGTAGGGAGAAGTGTAGAGGTCATCCACTGCTGTGGATGCCTGGACAGATATTATGTACAGGGTGAGGCTCCCTGTAATGCTCCCTGCTACTGTTGAAATGCTGTCAATTGGCTCAAATGTGTAATATTTTATTGTTATGAATTAATTCTTTCCTCTCTGTATGTTTGCATGGCATGGAGCACAGCAATGCCAAGTTGTGCTGACATATAGACAGCCGACACCTGCTACACATGTAAAAATAGAAACTGGATGTAATTAATTATCATAATTATGTTATTTTTTTAATTGCTGTTTGTGTAGTGCAGAACACCACAGAGGCTAGCTTTTCTAATGTATACATAGCTAACAGTTGCCAGATATCCAAAAATATAAACTGAACATAATTAATTATTTTGGGGTGCATTTAGGTACACAGCAGTGCTTAGCAATGCTAACAGGTAGCCCAGTAGCATATGTGAAGATATACTAGTTTTCCTGCTATCCATTTAGCTAATTTAATAGAGTTACAGCATAATGCTTAGGAATTCCTGGGTTCAAGTCTATAGCAGTCATAAGATGTCTGTAATATTATTTATTATATATGTTTAATTTTAAAAAATTGTAAAATATGGCACTGCCGTTCTATGCTGAGCAGTGCATAAACATGCTAATGACTCCTGCTGTTTGTGTGTTGCTAAGCTTAGCTAAAATCTTGGTTGTGTGAGTTTTCATGCTGCTTATCTCTGCTTAACTGATTTGTGCAATGCTAAGCAACACAGTGCTTTTTTGAATGTTGCTCAATGACGTGTAAAGGTGGGAAAACAGGCCACCAGGTGGGAATTCTGCACCATTCATTGGAGTATAATTATCTGTTTATATGTCAGGTGGTACTGGTGAAGGTGCACACTTTCAGGTGCAGAAATGTTGTGTTCAGGAGTCCAGGGTCTTTGCTGCCCTCCTGGTAAAAAATTATGAACCCAGGCTGAAGATGCATGGTGGTTTCCAGGGCAGGAATGTAAAGTCAAGGCCTGGGATCGGTTAGCCAGGGAACTCACCAGTGCTCCTGGTATCCCCCACACAGGTGAGCAGTGTTGCCACCATTTTGATGACCTGAAATGGAGAAAGAGGTGAATCTTGGGCACCTGGGTCCAAGATACATGAGCTGGGAATGCCCCACAAATATGTAAGTATGTTTTCCACTGTTTTATCAAACTGCAAGCTGAAAGTCTTCAAAACTGGTATGCATAATGGTGTGCTTCTTTTCCAAAAGCTGCAGCTGAGAGGCCTCTCAATGTTGAGTCCCATGCCAGGTGCCAGGCCAGGTTGCACAATGAGTGTAGTAAGTACGGATTTATTATGTTAACTATAGTACAATAAGCAAGAAAGAGTAATGCATTTACTGCAATAAAGTATACACAATAAAAATTGTAGTGCAATAAATGGACAAGTAGAACTGTAGTGCAATAAATTGGCAATTAGAGCTGTAGTGCAATAAATGAACAATAACAACTGTATTGCAATAAACAATAAACAATACCAATAACAGTAAGCAAAATGGTGTACAGTAGGATTGTGTTGTCATAACCATTGCAGTAGAGCTGCATGTATTGCTTGTCTATGATAAGGTTGCTGCAGTCAAGTGTAACACTGTCTCCAGGCCAATATCAGTCACATAATGTCCTCTGCTCCTCCTGCTCCAGGTAATAGAGGTATATGGGTGAAGTAGCCCACTCTATGGGCACATATTGTTTATGGACTTCACAGACATTTATCACCAATACCAATAACGTGTTAAGCAGCATTGTTGATTCCAAATAAATCTGTATTCCATGCATATGTGTTCTACTATCACTGCAGACAAGTATAGCATTGTAATAGTTCTAAAATGCTAAATGAATTCAGTCACATAATGATCTCATTTTCTTCCACTCCAGGAACAAAAGGTATATGGTTAAGGTAGCTTATATTATGAGCAGATTTGATTGTGTTTACATTTCAGAGACACTTACCAGCAATACCAATAAAGTGTTAAGCAGAATTGTCAATTCATAAAGAAATTTGTTTTAATAAATGCAGTATGGCTGTATTCCATGCATGTGTGTTATACTGTCAATGCAGTCAAGTATAACACTGTAATAGTTATAGAATGCAAAATGAATAGAGTCACATAATGCTGTCATTTTATCCCACTACAGGAATAAAAGGTACATGGTTGAAACAGCCTATGTTATGAGCAGATATGATTGTGCTTCAGCAATACAAATAAAGTGTTAAGCAGCATTGTTGATACCTAAATAAATCTGCCTAAATATTTCCAGTATGTTTGTATTCCTTGCATCTCTCCACTAAGTTGCTGCAGTCAATAGTTACATTTTTTGCAGATGTCCCCTGCAGTCACAGCTATTGGATTGTATTTATATGCCTGCCAACTAAGGCATGATGGGTGTCTATCTTATGTACTGTACACAAACATGCCTCTCAAGTGTCATGATTTCACCTAATCTGTCTGTCACAGGATTTCCAGAAAAATGATTACCTGGAATGCAATCTATTACTAAATCTGCTTGCAGAATACCTTGATATAAGTCCGCATTATGTGAAAGTGTTCTGTGCAGTTGTGTACTTGTGCTTGTTATTGCTTGACCCATACTATCCAATGCTAACAGCTTGAGAAGTATGTATGTGCTACATCAGCTATAGGAGAATTGCAGTCACTGTACTCAAACTGACACTAGACACATGTAGAGTATTTATTATCAGTGTTTTCAGAGATTTAGTCTGCATTGTCAATAATGGAATGTTTCTCTCTCCCACCACACCCCTTATCTTCATTTATTTATTATTATTTCTTATTATGATTTAATATTAACATATTTTGTTAAACTAACCTTATTTTTGTAAAATGTGATGCATTATTATTCTGTTTGATTATGATTCAATATTAACATATTTTGTTAAACTAACTGTTTTGTTGGCCTTATGGTTTACTTTGTACTGGCATGCTGTTAACGTAGTGACTGTTATTTTACTTAATGTTGTGTTACACATAATATACATTAATATGTATTTGGAGTGATAAATATGATGTTCCATTCTGTTAATATTAACAATGCTTTGGTTATTACTAACATTAACTTATTCATAAACTCCATTTACCACAGCACATCAAGGTAGGCCAGTAACGGCTGATCAACCTACCTTGCCCCTTCCGGCCATGGCACCGGGACTCAGCACTTCTGGGACCCAGACCAGTGGTGCCCCCTCTACTGTGCCTGCACTACCTGCTGTGATGGGTAGTACCACCCCACAGAACAGGGATGGGCCCCCCTCTGGGATCAGTGGTGGAGGGGGAGTCATCACCAGAGCTGAGCTGCCAGTTTTGGTTCTCAGGATAGTCTTCCATTGGTTTCACCATCACCTGTGCCAGATTGAAAACATGCTTGCAAATCTGGTGGGGCAGCCTAGCCTCAGTGCCCAGCCTCCCCTACTGCCACCCCTGAGGAAGTGACATAGCAGTGCAGACAGTCCCATGGTTGGGGATGTAAGTCATGTTGCTGCCTTGTGGTAGCATATACCAAAACACCCTCCCTATCAAAGGGGTTCACCCCATGTGTCACACACCACCCCTGTCTTCATCTTGTTTGCCTTGTCTGTCTGCAAAGGCACCCTCACATACCCAACTTACCTCCCACACACGTACCTACGTTCCTTCCCCAACATTCCACACTCACCTTAAAAAAATGGCACCTGTCCCAAAAAAATATCAGCCAATACATAGCTCTCCATTTTGCACACATGTCCACTGGACACACATAATTTGGTCGAATTGACTTAATAATGCAGTTATGTTGTTCCCACCTCTCTCTCTGGGAGTGAGAGTTCAAAGTCATGTACAAATTCTGTCAAAATGCACAGTTGTTGCTATGCAAGAAATGGATAGCTATGGTTCTTTCTTACACCCTTCCTGCACATCCCTACCTGCCTTTCACCATGTTTGTCCCCCTGCTTGCACCCCATTTCACCACTTTCCTATCTCCCCATTTTTCTTTTCTTTATATTTATTTAGCATGCCACTGTGCAACATGCTGTGTCACACAGCTTCGCTAAGCTCAGATAAATAGAGCTATATTGTCTACATCATGCACACTTACAAAATAAACACCTGTCCCATATTTCAAACCCAGGACCATTGCACCTGCAGACCACTGCATTAGCCTGCCATGCCGCACAACTCAAAACAGCTGGTTTAAACAAGACATGCTAATTGCCAGTTATAAATATTAAGTGAGTTTCAGCAGAGTTGCACACTGCATCAAGTAGTGCAAACTTGATTAAAAAGTAATGGTAAAAAATAGGAGTGTACCTTGGACTCTGGTGCAATAGTGCACCACTAGAAAGCCAAAGACATAATAATGGATGTAAGTGAGGCCTGTGATAGCAGGTAAATGTGCCCTTTTATCAGCAACATGTAGAAAGATAAAGATCATTATGACATTCTTCTGTGGGTGTGTGTACATTTCTGATGGGTGTCATCATCCATAGTTCCAGTGCATAGCCAGCATCCTCCAGTAAATGGCTGCATGTGATGTCCTCCCTAGCAAACATCTGGTACAGCTGTGATGCATGCCAGATATGAGAGTTTTGATAACTGCCAGGGCTGCCAGCACACACATTCATGATAACTCCCTGGGCATTGCACATGACCTGGCAGTTGATGGAGTGGTACCCCTTGTGGTTGATGTTGTTTCTATCCTCCTTACCAGGTGATGACTTGATGTGAACATGAGTGCAAGCTATGGCACCCAGTACCTGAAGGAAGTTTGCTACATGGTAGAAGTGTTGCATATTGCTGGCCCTCACCTCAAGGGTGAGGGGAAAACAAATGTGTTCACTGGCATGTGGTAGCATGGCATCCAGGAACTGGTGGAGTATCCTGGAAGCAGATGCCTGTAAAACCCCCATCGTGTCCCTAGTTGGTCTTTGGAAAGTACCTGTAGCTAGTAGCCTAAGGACTACACATACCTTTGTTCCACTGGGATGGGTTCCCCTCTGTTGGCTCTGGGTCTGAGTTGAGTTCGGCAGAGCTCAGTGAGTTCTTGTAGTATGTCCCTGTCCATCCTGTAGCACTCTATAATCTCTAGCTCATGTAGCTCCTGGAAGGTTACCCTGGGCCTGAACACTCTTCTCCTTCTCAGTATAGACCTATTGTCAGCAGCAGCAGCACTGACTTCAGCATCTAGCACATACAGATGTAGCAGACCTGCAGCAGCCCCTAGCATTCTGTCAGTTAAAATTCCCAAGTCTGTACTCCAATGGTGCAGAGTAGGGAGGAAGAATCAGATTGCAGGATGTATGCATACTTTACAGTGCTCTGCCCTAGGTGCTGATTGTGTGATTGGCTACTTATGATGCATTCTCCTTTTTACATACATTTTAAATGTTATAATCACTTCCTGGATGACATTTATATCTTATGGGATGGACCGAGAGAACTTATTAATGATCTAATGGCTTATATTGATTCGACTACTACTTTTTTAAAATTTACTCATACCTATGGTTCAGAGCAGATTTCGTTCGTAGATGTCCTCTTTACTAAGGATCAACAGAACAAGAAAATTGCATCAAAAATTTACAGAAAGCAAACTTATTCCAATTCTTTGCTTCATTTTTCTAGTAACCACCCTCAGAACAAATGAAAGCCATGGTAAAACGACAATTCGTACATGCTGCACGTATGGTTTCTACCATGGAAGATTTTCTATGTGAATGTGATAATATTAAGCAAATGTTCTTAAAAAGGGGTTATCCCTGTAAATTTATTATGGATATTCTTTTAGAAGTAGTTAATAAAAGAGAGAGAGGTTTTTATCTCCCTCTTTTAACAAATCATGAAGTGGATATTTATATTTTTGTTCCTACTAGTACACTCAGTAATAATGTTGACGAGAACAGGGACTACAAGACCTCCTTCATCACTGTTTTTACTAGTGATAGCTATAAACTAAAGAATGTCCTAGAAAAGAATTAGTCCATTTTGAATCACGACAGAACTATTAGACCACACATAGGTATGAATCCCACTATGGTGTTTAAAAAGGGTAGAAATCCTAAAAATATTTTTGAAACTAAGAATGTTTTTAGAAAAAAAATGGTTATATGAACAAATGTGGAATGTGCAATTACTGTAAATTCATAAAGGAAGGTAGTGTTTTTTACATTAACAACATTGAGATCAGGATTTGTCAAAGATATAATTGTGCTTCTGAAAGGATTATATATTGTACTATGTGTAACAGCTGCTGCTGTTTTTATATAGGAAAAACTGACCGTAAGCTAAATAAACGTATTTATGATCATCTATATGACATCAAGTTAAAAAAGGAAACTAATGCCCTTTGCAAACACATCTTAGAAAATGAAGGGCATCAGTTCATTTTTACAGTAATTGATAACATTAAGACAGAACTTTGAGGTGGTGCTTGGTCTCTATTATTAGAGAAGAGGGAGCTATACTGGCAGTTGTGACTTGATGCAGGTAGTTGGCCAGGTTTAAACGAGCATACTTCAATAAGCTCACTTTTAAAATTTAGAGCAATATAAAGATAATATACATGTTTTTGATCTAAAAATATTTTAAATTTATATGAGCAACATGAAGTTTTAATCTATTGTGTCTTTCTTCGTTATGTTTTCAATATTGAGAATATTTGTTTCAGTGCTTTTACTTTAAGATGGTGTGTCACTATCTTATTGATTGCTGTGACATTTGTATTATATAAAATGTAATTGAAATTTTAATTGCTTATCTGATGAAGTTCTGAAGTGCACAGGGTGAAAGCGCTTATCCTTGGTTTTATTTTGCATTTTTATTGAATAAATCTCATTTTTCTACGTTGGATTTGTGTTTTCTGCAGTTTTTATGAATACGTACATTGAGAGGGGCAACTCCAGCAGCTTTGCTTGGGCTATTTGTTGTTTTGGTGAAGTTTTCTCATATATCACTAACATTTTTTAATAGTACAAGTTTAAGTTAAACAGGGTCTAAACTAATTAATATCATTGGCTTTTACATACACTAAGCACTGCAGTGCACCACCCAAATGTGTGCACTGTAGGTAAACAAAGCTTAGCACAAGTGTAAACACCCCCCCCCCCCATACTTCCACTCTCAGCATAGTGGCATGCTGCACAAAGATGTGGAAATATGCACCCCTTAGTTAAACAAAGCTTAGAAGTTGGTGCACACACCCCCCACCTCAAAAGTACACGCTCAACATGGTGATGCGCCATGCAAACAGGTGCAGCTAAGCTGAAATAAGCTTATATGTCATTGGACACACCCTCCTACATGCAGGGGATATGTGGACATGATTACCCCTTTATGCTATTCGGTAACTCTACCTCAATTACATAGGGATCCATACTCACAGCATGGACACTACCTGCTTCCTAGCCCTACCACATTAGCAACAGCATTATTGCACCATTGTAGATACTCCATGCAAGGTCCTGTAATACATTTCTGTCACATAATATTCATTTTGTTTTTTCAATTTTTTTTTATAAAGCATGTTTGTGCACTGTGGTGCAAACATGTACAGATGATTAAAAAATAAAATTAATTTAACTTTTTCAGACACACAGGAGGATAGTTTTGCTCATATATGTATATGGTATATCATGTCTGTTCATATATCTGCATTTTTACAGCCCCCTTTGTCTGTCTACACTCCTGTACACGGAATTTTTCTGTGTATACTATGGACACTGACGTGGGATCTGAATAGCTGACTATCTGCTTGCTGGATCACTCTACCTGACTCATTTGCATGAGATTCACCTGCTTATGAAGTGATGCATGCCATGGGACTTCCCGTATTGGCACGCACATGGGCACCACTCAGCAGTGTTTAATGAATCTAAAACCTGCTTACTTTCATTTAAGCAGCGATGCCTACATGGTGAAAAACACCATGTAGGCTTTATTAAATCCCCCCATTGATTATTGCTAAATTATAAATGAAATAAGGGGAATGAAAATATACAGTGGGGGTGCACTGTTTTCAAAGTCTTAAACCAATCCTTATTCAGTTCTAAGTTTTCCTTATTTGTCTACATACAGATTCCTCAGAAGTAAAATATGATGATCTGCTTTCCCAATCTCTCTAAAAACATGCCCAGTTTATGTCCTTTGCCATCAATAGCTTTGGGATTACTGATAAAGCAGAAATGCATTTTTCCTAGAACTATCTTGTTTTCTCTCCTATCAACTGCAAATGGCCTGAAAAAGCAATGAAAACATTTGTGGATTCACACTCTTCCCATCCTTTCCAACAGGCTTGATATAAAAAGATAGAGCACCAAAATACTTAAAGATATATGCTACAGAAAGTGAAGAAGAGATGGTTTCTAATGCAAAATGTATAGCAGGAAAGCAATGTACACCACCTACCTACTGTCTTTAGCTAGCTCAATGGAAGGCATAGAAAGAGTCAGAAGGACTTGTTCCATGAGACCTGATGGTATATATCAGGTCATTTCATTAGTAAGATTTCTGAAAAATTAGTTCATTCACTAACCCTAATTTTGAATGAGATATTGAGAAGGGGAATAGTCCCAGAGGACTGTGTCAAGTCCCTTGCGGTCCCTATTTTTAAAGGTGGAGATAGAATAAATATATATGCCTATCATTCTATAGGTTACCATCCATAACTTGTAGATGTTTTGAATACTGGTTGCTTAAAGAACATATAAGGAATAATAAATATAACACAGAGCAAAGACAACTTGGCTTTAAGAAATGGATGTTCAGTCTTGGTTTGTCAGACTTGGTTTATGACAAAAGGTCAAGTTTAATGGATGAAGGTAATGGATGTGTAGTTAAATATTAGCTGCTTCAACTGCATTTGGTGGAATGCTCAGTGATTAGGTAATAGGAAAACTGCATAAACTCAAAGTTAATTCTTGTGTGATCAGATAGCTGGAGAGATGGCTGATAACAAGGAAGCAAGCAGTTGTAACACAAGTACAGGACTTACAAACAACACCCATATCATGGAAAAATCAGTGAAGAACACATCGGCCTAATGCTGAAAACAATAACATCTAGAGCTACACTGCTCATGGTGTATACATTATTTTGGTAAGACAACTATGCTTTTTACTATACAAATTCAATGGACCAAGGATTAATAGAATATGTCCAACCCAAGTTCACCAAAAGGATAAATGACATTAAAATTAAGCATTTCAATAGATTGGAAAATGGATTCAACATATTATACAAGTCTGTAAGAGGCAAACTTTTTTTGGCTTTTAGAGCAGTGAATGATCCATTATTAAGGAAAAATTGAGGCCTAACCTTGAACCACCACTACTATAAAGAATCAGAGGTCCATTGCATAAGATAGTTATATATAAAAGTATTAGAGATTCCTTCATTTCACAGTCTCTCCTGAGGTTATAGAATAGCATAGACTGCCTTAAGAAGTATGGCATGTGGTTACCTTACATACCTTTAAGAAGTGTAGCAAAGGTGGAAGGAAGGAGTGCAGCTACCTTGGGCAGAAGGTGTTAAAGAGCAGTATTGTGAAGTGCAGCTCCTGCCAGAAGTGTAGTAAGGATGGGGCGAAGGGGGCAGCCAGCATGGGTGTAAGATGTTGGGGTACAACTGTCAAGTGCAGCTCCTGCATTCTTCTTCAGTGACTGCACTTCTAAATGTTAGTGCACAAAGTCAGTTCAACACATCTGCACTTTGTGTAGTAAGGTATAGAAACCTGATACCTAGAAATGGACAGCAGAGAGGTCTCTACAAATACCAGCCACATCCCAAGGCATTGACTTGTCAAAGAAATATTATTCTTGTACCATACTTATCTCCCTAGTAAACTTCGCTCCAGAAACATTTAGCAGATGAAAGATATATGGAATCCCGAGAGTTGCTGCTTTGTTTCATTATACTAAATGTAGTGAAATCATGTGATACCCACACTCAGCCGTGGATTATTGCTAAATAATAAATGAAATAAGTAGAATGAAAAGATAGAGCTGGGATGCACTGTTTTTTACAATCTTAAACCAATCCTTATTCAGTTCTAACTATTCCTTGTTTGTCTACATACAGATTCCTGAGAAGTAAAACATGATGATCCAGTGTCCCAGTTTCTCTAACAACTTGCCACAGTTTATGTCCTATGCCATTAATGGCTTTGGAATTACTGATAATACAGACGTGCATTTTTTCTAGAACTATCTTATTTTCTGTGTTATCTACCAAATGTTTGCAATTTGATCTCTGTTGCCTCTGTCTTTTCTTCAAAAAGCTTGTACATTTTCTGGTTCTTCCTCTATTCATTGTTAGATTGTAGCATCTTAAGCATTATCTTGGTGGCACATAAAACATATACAATTGTTTGATAGTTCAAGCACTCTTTAGTACTCCCATATTTTAATATTGAAATATAAATTAACCTTTTTTGACCAAGTGGCATGTTGTATTTTTCAAATTTGGGGGAAAGTCTGAGCAACATTATATCAGCTTCATTGTGCAGGATTTCAAAAAATTCAGTTGGAACCATGGAGCCCTATTATTAACAAGGCTTTCTAAGTCTAATTTGAATTCAGTCTCCATTATATCTTTCTCTAGATTGCAGAAAATGCCATTGTATCAGTATTATAAGGGTCTTTCATATATAGTTATATAAATTCCTGCCAGTACTTCTTAATGCCATCTGCTTCCGCTATGTCTTCTTCATCTTTATCTTTTGTAATCCTGTTTTACATATTTCTCTTAAAGTAAATATTTATGATTTTGTTGTGAAGTTTTACACAATTTAGACTTGCTTACATAATTAGCAGTGATTTATTTATTTAGTAAGTTAATTATTTTTAATTTTCATTTTCTAACCTTGGATACCATCAATACGTAGACATCCGGACATTATCTCGCTATCTTGGAAAAGTATATTTTGCCCATAATGCACTGTGAGGGTTCAGTTGATGAAAATAATTCACCCTAATCTCTCCTGGCAGATTGCAATTCTATTCACTTAGGAAATAGTAAGAAATACTGTTAATAAAAATGTTAGCAGGCAGAGTTTCACAGGCACAAATCACTCAGGTGATGATAAACCAAAGGTGTATTTAATGATAAAAATCCACAAGAAAAGCAAATAAAATGTGAGCGCTTTCGTTAAACAAGTGTTAACGTCATCAGACACCATTAAAATGTAAGCGCTCACATTTTATTTGTTTTTCTTGTGGATTTTTATCATTAAATACACCTTTGGTTTATCATCACCTGAGTGATTTGTGCCTGTGAAACTCTGCCTGCCAGCATTTTTATTTACTTAGTTTGTTTTGCTGCTTCTGTTTTTTTAAGAAATACTGTTAAGTTTCAGAATCATCAGTAAAATGTTTATACATAAATTGCAGTGATCTCACGCATATGCTCCCTACAAATGCACTGCACAAGTTGTAAAAGGTTTTTGCAGAAATATAAATACCTCAGACAACATAGCTTTTTGGAGAAGTGAAAAGTGTTGTCAGTTTCACGTCCTGTTTATCTCCCACCTACCTACTCTGAGTCAGCAATAGTATCATATTTCCTTGCTTGCAAAGTCTGATTCATTACTGAAGTTTTTCTCAATGGTTCATCAAGTTTCTTCACATGCATAATACAAAAGTATCGACAGGTTTATAGCCAAAGGGAGGGAAAGAATGCACCTAATAAAGACAGTATACACATAAAAAAATGTATATGTCTGAATTTACAGCCTGATAGCCTTATGACCTCACCGAACTTGAAAACAAAAACAGCAACAGGTACCTTGGTATGTTTATATTCCTTGGTTAGAAACGTTCAAATGTGAATGTTACATGGATGTAAGAACAAGGCTGACAAATTTCTAAAGGAAATTTCATGAGATTTCATTCCGCCAAAGAGGGGAAGTAAACAGGAAGAAGCAGTTTTGTATTTTACAAGATGAAAGCACTCGACTACTAAATTAATTTCTAAAGAAATCTTCGGATTGTTTCTGGCAGTTTCTGTCTGATTTGGTTCACATTACACACACACTTTTTTGGTTATCAGAAAATATTATGTATACACTAAACATTACTTCCCTCTTACACTTCTCCCATCACAATATATAAAATGTAGGCAAAAGCAGTGCAATTAATAAATGTGGCAATGACAATTGCTATAAAAGACATAGCTAGCCAGTATCTTTAATATAAGTGCATTTACTTTCTTTCTCTATTGTATATTCAAGCTCTTCTTATCAAAAAGCTAAACAGTGAGCCATAAACACTGAAATATGGAACATCAAAACAACTACATCTCCTGCTAATTATATATACCAACTCCAAGATCACATTACAGTGGGGTAAGGGCTAATTCCCCAATCCCAGCTGTTCCTTGATCTCAAATAACAGAGTTCTCTTTAACTTCTCTTCTTCAATGCTATGTACTTCAGCATTTATAGCTCTGTGTTTCATTGTTCAATATTGTAGGCATCCAACAAAGTAACATACATATGTGCCATGTATATATGACGTTTGGCAACAAACAAAGTTGTCATTTGACATCTTCATGGGGGGGGTTAGGTTAATACTAGGGGAGTTGAGTGGGTTGGGGAGGTGAAAGGGTTAAGTGGAGGCAGGGATGGTTGGGAGGAAATGAGATAATGATGGGGAGGGGCTTGAAAGGTTTAGTCTAGTGTAGTTGGGTTAAGCAATCACATTTTGGCGTGAACTTGCTAAGGCAAGCAGAACATCCAAGACGACCTGTGGGTATTGTACTTGGCAGGTAGGCCTGGGTCATTGGTTGTGGTAGTGAGGAGACACTGTGGTTGGGTAGGTAGGGTTGTAGTTGCATGTGTCTGCATCTATTTGTTCTTGCCCAACTGTTTCATCCAAAAAAAAAAAAAAAAAAGGAAAATGGTAACTGCTGCAGTTTGGGGTTGGGGGCAGGATTGGGTGTTTTGGTTGGGTGTAGGTGTGGGGTGCAGTGTTCCATGTCGGGGGCTTGCTGGTTGTTTGGTCCTTGTTTCAGGTTGTTCAGTAGATGTTTTGCATGTTTTGGTTGGAATGTGTGACCTTCTGGTGCTGGTAATTGTTCATGGGAGGGGGTTGTGAGGATTGCATGCTGGTTGGGCATTCAGCTGTAGCCTTTGGAGCTGTTGGAATGCCCGGATTTCTTGCTGGTGAGGTGGCCTGAGTGAGTGGTGGGTTGTCAGGCTTGGGTGTGTTGTGTTTGCTGGCAGTGTGTTTGTGCTGGTTCCCCCCTGTTCCTTTCCGATGGGGTGGAAGTGAGCAAGTATTTTGCTGCTCTGGTGTTGAGCCTGGTCCGCAATGCAGGGCTCGGAGGTGTGCTGTGGGTTTTGTGGGTGCAGTCATCTTGATTTCCATTGGTGATCGTGTGCTGCCTTGCAGTGTTGCTGTCTCTTGTCCACGGCGTGTTGCGGTCTTTGAGATTGTGTTCAGTGGAGGATTTGCTCGGCAATGGGTCCGGCTTCTGGGGTGTGCTGCTTGCTCATTGTGGTTCTGTGGGGTGGTCTCCAGTCAAGCGGTGCATTTTGTTGTTGTTTTTGCACCACGGAGCACTCCTGTGTAGTCGTGGCTGGCCAGTCAGACCCTTTTTGCGGGCTGAGGGTTTCTCTGTGTACGTATGGCGGTGCAAAATGTCTGCTTGGTTTGTTGCTTGGCTTTCTTGGTGATCGGGTTGACCGTTGGACTTGCAGCGATGGTGGGCTCTGTGTTTGTGGAGTTGGCCTCCCCTTTGGATCTGCGAGTGGACAGTAAAAAAAAAAAAAAAAAAGTCGACAGGTAGGTGAAGGGAAAAAGGAAGATCTATTTGTGTGGATGTGGATCACAATATGGGCGGGGTCACTTGTGATGGTGGGGGCATTTTGGATCTTGTCTCGGGTGGAGGATGCAAAGTCTCTGTCTGGTTCAGGTTGTTGAGGTTTTCACACCATGGGGCACTCACGTGTGGTTGTGGCTGTCCGAGGCATGTGCGGTGCGCGGTTGGCTGGGATCAACTTTGGTGCACCAGCCCTTTCAGTGGACAACTTGCCAGAATTTGTGGAGAGGGTGAAAGAAAAAATAAATAAATAAATATATGATGGAGTGGCATAGCATGCTTGATGGCTCCTTTCTAGTTTAGTGGGAGCAGTGTCGTTGGGCATCCAGGTCCCCGATGTTGTCGTCCATTTTGTGGTGTTCTGTTTCGTCAGTCAAGATGGCGTGGTGGGTTTCTGGGGTTGTGAGGTGCCCGCGAGTGATTGATGTTGGTCACGCATGCATGTGGCATGACTGTGGATGTGGATAAGTCTGGTTCCTTTGCTTTGCTTGCGAGGTTGGGGGTATACATGTACTGCAGTTTTCTACTGATGGATTTTGTGACTAGGCTAAAATGGGGCAACAATGGGCCACTTCACTTACATGATTAAAAAAAAAATACATACTAATGAAAATTTATCATTGATTAGTAATAGTAATCATATGTTTTGGTGGCAGTAAAAAGACACAGACCTTTGCTGAGTCATTGGTTTTGGATAGACTGTTACTTAGGACTTACTAAGATGATCGGAACTGCCTACATTCGGTAAAAATTTAACAACAGATAAAGTTCAAGCTAAGTTGACATCTCATTTCTGGCTGAAGGGTTATAACTTTGCTGATATTGTAATTGTTGTCAGGTTTAGCTTGTTGTTTCTATCACCAGAAACTAAGGTAACACTACGGTTACAAGATGTAAGCAATAAAACATATAAGCAGGAAATACACTGGATACTTGTCAGGGTTTTCAGAAAGTTAACTCTAGTAGAATAATAAGATTGAAATTATATGAATATAACTTCAAATATTAAAAGTATGTTAACATAAGTGCATTTCTCAGAAAGTATAAAGTACGCACGTCACTAAATAGAATGAGGATTATTTCTTAATGTTGATGGGTAAAGAACTGATGGCAATTTTTACAGGGAATTCTGTGAGCACGTGAATAAATGATAGGTTAGCTGTGAGATTTGGAAACTTTGGTTTTCTGAATTGTTTTATCATATAATTCAAATTTTAACTTACATTTGAAGTGGTTGTTATTCATAACTGTGGAAGGCTTCTCTCCTTTTACCTGATTTAAAAGAATTCCCGTCAATAGCATAAGGGAATACCCCCCCCCCCCACATGTCAGTACCACTACTGTTCAAAATGTATGCAAATATCTTGTGCTGTTAGCATATAGAATTTTTTACAGAGTGAAAGTATGATGTCTCAGTATGGGTTTAGAAGCTTACATTTAGCTGAGACAGTCTTGGTAAGTTTATAAATTAGATATTAAAATATTTAATAGAGCTTTGATTCTAGTGCTGCGTAATTTGAAGTTAACAAGACCATTAAAAGAGGTAGGAAAGCTGGCCTAATCACAAATCACTAATAATTGAGTGTTAAAACTATGTTCCTTTCAAATTAGATTTCCTCTTGGTTCATAATAAGGCCTTCTTTTTTGCTCATTCATTGTAAGTGGATCGCAACATATTTATAGTCTAAGGATATACAGTTCTTTGCAATGTTTTTCTCATTCTGTCAGGCTTTCTCCACTTTTGCATTAGGCATGCCACTCAACTGTACAGAGTTGGCAGAATATTGACAAACATGGGAGGTTTGCACTTCTTTCCAGTCAGAGAATTCATGTTGAGGCAACCTCTGTCTTCTAAGTTTAGAGTTATTTGGGAGTTGTCCTTATTTGGGCCTTTGTCCCATTATTAAGAACATTAAGCATCATAAGGGGGAAGAGAGGTAAGGGGGAAGTTATATTAGAAACAAAATAGAGTGTGGGATAATAACCTAGAAACCTTATAAGAAACAAACATGAGTAAATTGGAAAGAGCACAGTGGAAATATACAAAGTGCATGGGTGAATGTAAAAATTTGGTATTATGAAAGATTAAAATACTGAACTTATATAGTGCCTCATACAGAGTTTTAACAGGAGACTTTATTCGGG
Source organism: Protopterus annectens (assembly GCF_019279795.1). NCBI lineage: Eukaryota > Metazoa > Chordata > Ceratodontiformes > Protopteridae > Protopterus > Protopterus annectens. The sequence continues at coordinate 1,063,937,822 of NC_056725.1, read as the reverse complement.
TATATAGGGTATTTAGAGACAGCTACCTCTGGGAATATTTGGAGTTATCAAAGTAGTAGAGAATTATCAGGCAACCTCTGCAGAAGATTATATAGCAATGAGAGATGTACTAATTAGTTCTCTGAGAGAGTAGCTGATGCATGAGTTGATTACCAAATTATACGTAAGCTAAAACTAGAGGTTAAGTAATTGGTATGTGTGCATATAGAATTTATTGTTTTTTCTTTTCCTTGCAGATGGCTGAAGTGCAGAAGGCATCATGTGGTGGCATGAAAAAGGATTTGAAAGGTGAGGTTTTGATAGGATGGATGTTCTTGCTGCTGGAATGGGGCACAAGGAGGGTCTGAGTAATCACCTTAATAAGGCATGTTAGAGGTCTGTGTTTAATTAGTGGGAGCTGATTATTGTGTTGATATAAGGTGCAAGTAAGGAAGAGGTAGGTAGAGGGCCAAAGGAGGAAAACTTTTAGGGACGGTTTATGGGGAGTGTGGGGATCCCACGGGATGAGCAGAGTTACGGCATTCATAGGAGCATAGGAACTTATTAGGCTACAGCCTTATGGCTCTTGCAAGTCAGTGAAGTTCAATCCTGGATTTCCTGGAACCTTGGGGTGGTTGTATTCACTCATCCAGTTGTTTGAACCGTATGTAGGGGAAGGGCCAATGAGGTGTTGGATAGGATGCTGGAGTTTGTTCCTAATGGGTGGTAGCGGGGAGACAAATTTGTCCCTTGAGTACGTAGTGTTAATGTTACATACCAGGTAAAGGTTTTATAGAATAGCACAAGGATCATTTCTCTTGGAGTTTGGGTGAATTTTGTAGATAGGATTTTAGGAAGCATGGTAGGTAGGTGGCTGTGTTGGGATAGTTTTAGGAACTGGGTGTGTAGTTGCAGGGGAGTTAGAACGTTTAAAGGAAGCTGGGTTGCAGGATAAGGCAGCTATAGGACAGGTATTAATTACCTACTAGTGGTATAGGTAACATGAAGAAAGAGAGCTTTCAAGGGGAAAGGTCAGGGACAAACATGGGTTAATATTTGGTAATGAGTGAATTGGGGGTGTTTATGGCTGGGCATGTAGAGTACTTCAATGCTAAGTATAGGCAAGTTTTCAGGAACAAGGTCAAGGGGTGCTGGTTTTCCGTCATCTAAGTTTAAGACATAAGGTTTTGGAGTTGGACTATTCCCTACGGTAATTGAGTTGTTGCACATTCAGAACTCGGTAGTTGGTGGGCTAAGGTGATATGCTACAGCTGACAGGGTATTGGGTGTGCGACTTGATAATAGTTTTGACTGGGTGTCTTTTGAGTTCAAGGGATTATAGTTTGTGATTTTGTTGTGGTTATAGGTTGTCAATCCATTCATGTTGAGCCATGACTTCAGCTTGGAAGGAAGTGGGTTAAAAGGGTGTTTTCTCTTGGTGTGGATGTTCTGGTTTTACAGTGGGGTCACAGAAACTTAACTTTATTTAGTTTCATTAGGGTGTGTTTCAGTGAGGGGATGGCAAGGTGGGATACTAAGGTGCTTTACATATGATGGGTACATCGAATGATGTTTGGCTTGACCCTTCCTTTTATGGGAAGTTGATTGAACAACTTTGGCTAGAAGGGAGGGGGAACAGCCTGGTCAGGCTGGTTGGTGGAGAAGAGGGATAGGCTTGCCCTCTTCTGTTCCCCCTATGATGTCTGGATGTTCATTTCAAGGATCTGAGGAAAGGAAATGAGAAGTTGGAGGAAGCTTGCTGAATAGATAAGCAAGCTGAGGTAAGGATGGTGTTTATTTGGAGGAAGTTAATTCAATGGATGGTGTATGAAGTGAGTTGGGATGCTGCTTCATAAGTAAAGTAAGCGAGCAGAGGTATGAACCCTGCTTGTTGGGTAGGGTGAGTAGGTACGCTGCCCTGATTAACATTACAAGGATGTTATGCTGTGTTAGAATCAATTGTATCATGAATAGTTGTAATTAATAAAGTTGGTGATCAAAGCTATGTTATGGAAATTTAATAAAGTTCATCAAATGTCATTTTGTGTGACGTGTGTTATTGAAGGGGACCAGGACAAATGAAGTTTGGCAACAAACGAAGTTGTCCTGTGACATCTTCATGGGGGGGGTAAGGTTAATATTAGGGGGAGTTAAGTAGGTTGGAGTGGTGAAAGGGTTAACTGGAGGCAGGGATGGTTGGGAGGAAATGAGATAATGATGGGGAGGGGCTTAAAAGGTTTAGTCTAGTGTAGTTGGGTTAAGTAATCACATTTTGGTGTGAACTTGCTACCCACCCACCATCCCTCTTTTCGTTGGTGGGGAGTAGGGTTATTTATCAGTGGGGGTAGGCGGAGAAGAGGGATAGGCTTGCCCTCTTCTGTTCCTCCTCTGATGTCTGGATGTTCATTTCTAGGATCTGGGGAAAGGAAATGAGTAGTTGGAGGAAGCTTGCTGAATAGATAAGCAAGCTGAGATAAGGATGGTGTGTATTTGGTGGATGGTAATTCAATGGATGGTGTATGAAGTGAGTTGTGATGCTGCTTCATAAGTAAAGTAAGTGAGCAGAGGTATGGACCCTGTTTGTTGGGCAGGGTGAGTAGGTACGTTGCCCTGATTAACATTTCAATGAATGGTGTATGAAGTGAGATGGGACACTGCTTCATAAGTAAAGTGAGTAGAAATATGGACGCTGCTTACTGGGGCAGGGTGAGTAGGTACGCTGCCCTGATTAACATTACAAGGATGTTATGCTGTGTTAGAATCAATTGTATCATGAATAGTTGTAATTAATAAAGTTGGTGATCAAAGCTATGTTATGGAAATGTAATAAAGGTCGTCAAATGTCATTTGGTGTGACGTATGTTATTGAAGGAGACCGGGACAACTATCATTTGCATGTCTGCCATGCGAGTGTATATGTGTTTGTGCTAAGATGTGTGTTTCTATGGCATAGCCACGCCCCCTGACATATGCTATTTACATTGTGCCTGCTTGTACTATAGTCACGCCTTTGTTTACAGGTTTGCTGCGTTGTCATCATTTCACATTACCCTGTATGTCTCTTATGCATATATATGTATACATTTATGAATGTTTTCCATGTCTGTGTATGACCTGTTTGTTTCTCATTTTGTGAATGTTCTCTGCATCACAATCTGCAGAACTGCCCTCATGATGTCTAAAGTTCTGTACTGAATAATATACATGATATAATTGATTTCCTGACTCTTTTTACTAATCTGTTTTTTTTTTCTGCATCTTATTACATTTCATAGTGTTTGTCATCCTGTACCACTTTACTTTTACTTGCATAACTCTTTTGCTGTATTCATTGCTGGCATTGTTGCTGAGTACATCCTGTGTGTACAATGTAGACTAATTTCAGTTAGCCTTTCTCACTCCTTCACATGTTGTCATTTTTTGTTTTTACTTTTTTTCTATGCTGAATGTAGAACTGCACCTTTCCATACCCCAGCTATGCTCACATATTGCCACAAAGTGGTGTCCACTGTATTATGCTATGACTATCCTTACATTAATGTCTTCTTGCACTCTTTACTGTGCAATGTGCTTAATTTGCAACATGCACATCTTGTGTTTTCACCATTGTTTTTGCAATTTCCTTTTTGCATATAAGATCAGAGAATATGATTTGTCTGTCTTTCATAATCTAAACAACGTTGCTGTTTGTGTAAAAATAAACCATTAAAATAGCAAGTGCTATTTGCTGATGTTTAAAAACTGTTGATGTCAACTTTCAGATGGAGACCTTAAGTTCACCCTTTATTCATTTCATCAACTTCTGTAATGTGCAGAGTCTGCATGTCCTCGCCACTGTCTAGTGGCATTCTGAAAGACATGCGTGAATGGGCGTACCTTCATTGAAGGTTGGGCATCGAGCTGGCAACTCGGCACCATAAAAACCTACTGCCAATCATTAGAGGACTAGAGTTCCGCTGTGGCGACCTCTAACTGGGAAAAGCCGAAAGACAAACAACAACAACAACTTCTGGAATGGGAGTTATACTTTGATGGAAAAGAAAAACAAAATAACAGAAAAGTGTGATTATTTGTTTCACACACATTAGTCAAAACACTTTTACACAAATCTTTTCCATGTAATCATTTCAGTAATGTCCAGAGGAGGTATTCCTCTCAGTCTGATACAGAACTCCTTGTCTGTTCTGTTTCTACTTACCAGACAGACTGCTGGACGTTATTCTGACACAAAGCATTGGCATTTCTCCTTTAGGCTATCTGAAATAAATGATTTAGATTGACGCTATATTCTGTAATTGCTACTTGAATTAAGAATTACTCATATACAGTGCTTGGCTATCAACTTCCAGACGCTTTCAGTATAATTTTATATAGTGGCATTGTCAGTTGTAACTGTTATAATTACTGGTAATGCATTCATGATGTTAGTGACAAAACAGAATTGCTCCACTAATTTGTTATGCTTTGAGCTATATTATAAATTACTGGTGTATCACATTTTTACTAACTTGTGCGTAGTTGTGGTCTGTGTATGCTGTTACCCCATGGAGGCAAAAATGTTGTGGTCTGTGAATTTATATTACATCATACACATATTTTGCTGCTAGTAAACATGTATATGCTTATTCTCACAGCTAATCTCGTTGTTTGAAATGACTGTGAATTTGTAAATGAAGGCAACATTCATAATGTACTATAGAATTTCTTTATAACATCATTTGCTTTTTTGCTTTTTTTCTACATTACATTCACTGCAAAATTGTAATTTAACAAAGTTGAATATGCTTGCCACATTATTCTGAACAAAATATTTTCCATAATAGGAACTGAAGTAAACAACACAATTTATGATGACCACGATTATGTATTCTGTGCAACTCAACTGACAGGATGCAAAGCTTATGATTAAAGAAAGTGCAGCAGCCATAATGGACTTTGTGTCAGACAAAACAATTATAGTGCAACAGAATCAAAATCCATTATAGAAATGTGTACAGTAATTAAAATCAAATAAGCTACTTTACAGCAAAACACACATAACAGATGGCTATCACAGGATGTCCATTTAGTACAGCAGATATTATTGTGAAGAGTCTTTCATTTATTTCCATTTGCAACAAAAAGGTATGCCCTTTACTAGAACCACACATGATCTCAGGCTTTGCAGTCATTATTTATTGTTTACTTTCATTTGTTTTTGAACAGTTGTTTTTTTTTTTTAAAGTAATTTATTCTCTAGAATTTTGTCATATGATAAACTAATAAAATATAGATGTGTTTTAAACACTTTTAAATATATTTTACATCTGTAAAATTCTTAAGTACCCAGTGTTACAAGAACTTTGGAACAAAACAAGCATCACATGATGCCGATTTATTTGCATCTATCCTGCTAACCATGTATCTTCAAATGTGATCCCATCCCAAGACTGCAGGCATTGAAACATACAGACAAAGTTCTCTTAATTATTTAAAGCTGTTTCTGCATATTCTAAATTGAGAAATCTAAACAATTCAGCATACTCAATCACTACTATGAATTCTGTTTTCCAAACAGATTTATTGTCATATTTAGGCTATAGATTCCTTGAGTGGGCATGATATACCAAAAAAGCTTTGCCAAATTCTGAGAATGACTTGTGGATGAAGCATAGCTTTGCTTTTCTATATGAGCTGACGTGAAGCTACTTCAGTATTCTCAATTACTGCATGCAGGCTAAATAAGGATTGCAAAGCAGATGATAATTTGTGGAATACTGGAAAACATGCGTATTTTGTTCTTATAAAGGTGCTTTTCTTTCTCAGTTATTATAGGTACTGATCCAACATAAGGAATTATTTTATGGCATATGTTACTTCTTCATATGATTACTTGATTATCTTATATCTGAGTAGTATGACTTAAGGGTTGGATATGTTGATTTTTCCCAAGAGTGTATATGGAGATCACATGACTGAAAGCTGCAGGTTATTAATAATGAAAGTATGTAACCAAATATAGCTGAGAAGGCAAAGAAAAGTATAAAATGTTGTACCAAATAAGCACCAATGTAAGAAGTTCACCAAAATAGGCATTTGCACAAACCAAAAGGAAGAAAAATACAAAATTTTTACAGTAAAAGTTGTCATACCTCTCGACTTCTTAGAGCAAGAAATCTGGACAAAGCCAAAAATAATTGGGGAAACAAAGGCCCAACAGTAGGAACACATTTTAATTATTGCCCTTATAAACCTAGAACATTTCTAGAATAACAGATTTTATAGTAGCATGCATTTTCTGAAGGAAATGAAGTCTGAAACTCAAATGTCTGTCCCTAGTTATTACAGTCCTTGGTGATTTGCCAGAAAACCACAAATTTTGGAGGAACAGACCAAAGATATGAAGCAAAAATCTGAACATTCTGCAAAAATCTGGGCAGTTGAGCGGTATGAAGTTGTACACAAAGCATAGTTAAGGTAATGCTTTACATTTCAGTTTTGATTCAGTAGTTGACTTTACATTCATTCCACAATATCTGAAGTATAGATACAAATTCCCAACTGACCCAATTTGTGTACAGCTGTTAAGTCATACGATGGCAAAAAACACATGGGCATGCATTTAGACTGTAAACTTAAAGAAATAAAAATAACAGGAATGATATCCCAATAATTCAGCAGCAAATTGTAATGAATACAAATTAACTGTGGCTCCTTTTAATAAATGCAGAATGAAGTGGTTCAAATGTGCAGTACATTTTTGTTGGTATTATAATACACAGGGATTGTTGTTTCACCATGTGGTTTCAAGACAACTAAATCAATATTTTTAGATGTTTGTTATTGCTGCATGACTAGGAGGAACGCACTCTGGCACAAAGCATTTATCTTTGTGTACTTCAGGTGTTTCCATCTTAATGTTTTCATGTATCTAGAATGTCATTTTTCTTCAGTAGTGGGAAACCTGTCTTTTTTTCTCTCCTGATGTTTCATCTACAATGCTGTATATATATTTCGATGTATGCTTAATCCTTGTGTATGCCAGGTCTAAACGTTTTTTTTTTCTAAACAAGTATATGTCCTATATACAGATCATCCATACTTGCAGAAGCTGTTTTGTAGCAATTTGACAAACTCATCCAGCTCCTGTATTATCCATCACCATCTTCCTCATTCCCATCCCTGGTCTTCCCACCATTTGCCTTCTCTTCACTACTCGCCTGTCCCTTTTTTCTCACCGTCCCCTTTCCTCCACCTAGAGGCTCTAGCAGATGCTGAACTGTTGGGTATACATGAGTTTTTGAAGACCAGTTGACTGGACTCCTGACCTTATTTCTTACCATTCATGTCCATTACTTTATCCCCCAGGAACTTGTCAATATCCCACTCTAATGGTGGCCACGTCTGAAGGACATACTGCAAAGGGTAAAAGTTACAGATATAAAGAATAGTACTATATGAATATACACCAGGAACCCAGTACAAATAATGAGGTCCATTTTAGTCAGGATGCCACATGTAGATTTAAAGTCAGAAACATTATGCATTTGTTAGATGTAAGTCAAAATCAACAGCTGCGTATATGGTGTTTTAAGTGATTGTGTAATATCTGCCTTAATTATAGCTATCACATTTTGGAATGTCTGACAAAAAATATCACTGTATAACATCATGGTGTGGTGAATGTTTCAACTTTCCTACTTTTTGTTAGACGTTTATTAAAGTCAGGTACATAGGTAGACAGATAGATAGCACAAGCCATTTGACTGCATTAAAAAGTGCTGTTGTCACTAGCACTGTGGGGTAGATGGATAAAGAAGGCTGCATGTTTGAAGAGATTGCAGGGAAAGACTGGCAAATGACCCTGCTGTGGTGGGGGTGCATGTACTCAAGGCACACTAACATGGGTTAATCCCCCTTATGGAAACTGTGGAAACAATAGCAATGTACTGCTCAAAGGTGAGTCCTGTGTGCTGCTGATGTCAATCCTTGTTAAAGTGAGTGGAGGTTAAGAAATTGTGCACATTGCACTTACACCAAAGGATGATGGTGGGTATGTGCAGGGGGTGGGAACAATAAAAGGAAAACCCTCCCTGGCAGCAGTATAACACCACTCTGGGGTCCTTTTTCTTTTCATCAGCCCCAGACAAGCATCAGCTGTAGGCTGATGTAGGCTAAGTTGAGTCTGTTAGACTTGGTGGCTGAAGAGACAGACTCGAGGCTGATAGTCCTGGTGGATAAAGAGAAGAACTTGAGGCTGATGATGGTCAGCTATGAGGAGTCAGATATAGGGTCAAAAGATTTGCTGGAGTTAGTTGACAAGGTATAATCTTCACTATAACCATATATAAGGTTGGAGATACATGCTGTGAAATTATATTGTAAAACTTAATGTGTTTTCTTTTCTGTGAAATGGCTCAGTTCAATCTCCCTGAGGGATTCATTAGAGCAGAATTAAAAATATGTAAACTAAATGCTTATTAAGATCCCAAGTATTGATAGGTCAAACCCAATAAATCATATAATAAACAAGTCACAGTAGCTCTTATGGAACTCAAACAGGACTTTAAACTTTCTGATCCCTTCAAACATAAGAATAATGACACTGTAAGGGAAAAATTTACCTTTAATTCACAATGCGGTCTAGAATTGATTTTGTCCTAATTTTTGATGTATTCTTAAATATGAATACATAATGCTATATTAATACTAGGTTTTTCTCCGAACACTCAAAAATCTGACTGGATTTAAATTGGAATGATAAAAAAATATGATTGGAAGGGGCTACAACTGGTCTCTCATCCCCAACCTCCTAATAAAGCAAGATACCATAGAGGGTGTCAACAAATTCTTAAGAGAACTATTAGACAAAATCCTTTCCTCCCAATACCCTGTGGATATTGACAAACCCAGTAAATCATATAACAAACAAGCTACGGTAGCTCTTATGGAACGGAAACAGGACTTTAAACTCTCTGATCCCTTCAACCATAAGAATAAATACCTTGTAAGGGAAAAATTTGCCTTTTATGCACAATGCCACAAAATGCAGTCTAGAACTGTTTTTTTTCCTAATTTCTGATATATTCTTAAATATGAATACAGAATGCTATATTAATACTAGGTTTTTCTCTGAACACTCAAAAGTCTCACTGAATTTAAATTGGAATGATAAAAAAATATGATTGGAAGGGGCTACAATTGGTCTCTCAACCCCAACTTCCTAATGAAGCAAAATACCATAGAGGGTGTCAACAAATTCTTAAGAGAATTATTAGACAAAAATACCTTCCTCCCAATGCCCTATGGATATTGAATTGGCCACTACCAAAACTCAAATAAGGGGATTTCTTATTAGTAACGCGGCACATTACAAACAATTGCAGGGAAGGGTGGAAACACTAATAAAGGAAAACATACATAAATTGGAAAAAGAGATGCAGGAATGCTTTAGTAAAGATAACGAGGAACAACTATTTCAAAAACACCTTTATTTACTGAAGACCGGGAGCCTCTCATTTCATGAAACAATAACCCTGGCCAAATACGTGGAGGGGTGCAAATACCATCTAGACACTAGCCAGATTAATTTTCCTCCAAAAATCTACACATTGTATAACTGAAATTGACCACTTAGATAAGATTTACTCTGGTAGTACTGAAATTCTGAGCCTATTTGAACAAATCTACTCACAGATATATGTAGAACAGACTCTCAAACTCTGAACATGACACAACATTATTTCTACAGGGGCTATCTTTTCCAAAACTGGATACCAAGCAACAAAAACTATTAACAGGTCCTATTTTGCAACAGGAAATCATTAATAAAATAAAAAACTTAAAATCTCATAAGCGCCTGGACCTGATGGTTACACTTCAGAATTTTACAAAAGTTTTGCTCCACAACATCTGTACAATTACATTATCAATAACAAAATTAATGATATGCACCTTCATACGTCAAAAACAATCCTTATATTAAAAGAGCAAGCAGACCCTAGAGACTCTAACAGCTATAGACACATGTCACTAATAACTATAGATATAAACATTTTCATGTCTATCCTTGCTAATAGACTCAAAAAAATCATAACATATGTCATCTCATATGAGCAATCGGGCTTTGCCCCTGCAGGTAGTCAAGTGACAATACCCTTACACTTGAAGCTTTAATAACATTCACAAATCAAAAGAAAATCCCAATTTTTACAATGGTGGTTGATGCACAAACTGAAGGCCAATTCCACTGTCATGCTAAGATAATTTATTTTAAAATATACAATCAAAATAAAATTCTTACTGAGGAAAAAGGAGGCTCTTATGATTTTGAAATTTAATACAATGAGCCCTATAGGGTTAAATCATGAATGTACATGGAAAAGTTTTTTTGTAATATAATTGATAGTATGTGAATAAGTTATTAGTATATTTAAAAGTTTTTATAATATTGTTTTTATTTAATTGTTTAATTGAATAACTGGGTGCGACAATTACTATAGTCTGTTAAAGGCAAGTGTGCCCGAGGTGCTAGAGAAGACTGATTTTTGTGGAAGAAAATCGAATTTTGATTGTATATTTTAAAATAAATTATCTTAGCACTACAGTGGAATATTGGCCTTCAGTTTGTGGAATACTATAAAGTTTTGATGTATTTGGTCGTGGTTCTTCAACTTTATGATAAATTGTATACAAATTTATATATAAACAAAAATCACTCCAGTAGAATTATGATTAAAAATGGAACAAGGAAAGGCTGTCCTTTATCCCTGTTTCTCTTTAACCTATATCTTGAACCACTCTTCCTCCTTGTTAAACAAAATATTTATCATGACCTCCAATACTATTAAATAGTAAAGTCTTCCTGTCAGCTTTTGCTGATGATTTAAATCTTTATTTCTTGTACCCAAGCTCAGATACATCTAAACAAAGAAAGCCATTGATACTTTCTTGAAGCTGTCCAACTATAAACTTAATCTAAACAAAACTATTTTCCCTTTAAGTCCACCTAAGCTAAGGTTATTATATCCACACTTAGACATAGTCAAAATAAAACAGTCTATCAAGTATCTTGGGATTAACTTTTATCAAAATAAACAGGATTTCTATCAAAATAACATCTTGAGTAAACGACAAAATATAGTTCAGGATTATCATAGATGGAATAACCTAAAATTACCCTTTCTATGTAAGGTTGTTATAATCAAGATGAATATACTTCCTAGACTAACATATATTTTTACGACCTCCCAAGTGATAGTTTATAAGAAATTCTTTAAAAACTAAACACATTTCTAGCTAAATTCATATGGTCCCCTAAATCTGTAAGGATATCATACTACAAACTAATAAGACCGAAGCTAAATAGGGCACTAAACCTTCCAGATTTCAGAATGTATTTTGATATTATTAACTGTAGTAGAATAATAAGAATATCAAAATATAATACAATAAATTACACTTGGTCACCTACATGGTTAACACTTTATTTTAACTAAATAAAGTCACTCAAATTCAATCTCAAAGCGCTTCCCTTTATGCGTAAAAAAGAATTGTTAAATTATCAGATTATTGACCCATTATAATATTTTAATACCAAGCTACAAAAACTCTTTGTTGCCTTGAACTTAGCAGCAGCCCTGGGAACTCTACAACCTTTACTTCTCAGTCCTAATCTGTAACTCGATAACTCAATGTTAAACCTAAATAACTTCACCTTATTAAAAGATAAAAGAATTGTGGTCTCTATGACAGAAATAAGAACTCATCTGAAGCTACCTAAGGCATAATCAATCATTTTAAGGCAAATCATAGAATTATGTTCTCGGTATCTATATAATAATGATATAAAAAGCGGGGACATGGAGAACTGTGAAACCTTGTGGAAACTAATGTTATCCAGGGAAAAAAATGTTGTCAAACAAAAAATTGATAACTGCGATTACATTTCAGAAAGATACTCTCTTTTCTAAATATTGGGTTGAAGCGAACCCTTCAATAATGGGAGAATCAAATTAAAGAATCAATCAAAATAACTTCTAGGATACTCCCCCTGAAAAAAAATTAATGTATACACACCTTTTGGTTGTAAATATTGCCCATTTTACCCCTGTAGTTCTGCATAAAATTAACACATCCATATCACAAATATGCCCACATTGTGAGTTTCAAAATGCAGACTTGAAACACATGTTTTGGAGTTGGAAATGTGTGTATAAGTTAAGGAATTCCCTAAAGATTCATCTCCAAAAGATGGGATATGCGAAAACAATGCTGACTTGGGAGTTTACACTACTTTATATCCCCCCCCACGGGTTTATCAGCATCTCAAATCTGAATCCTTATTACACTTTTCCTTCTCATGAAGCTATATATTGCTTCTAAATGGATGGATAGAATAGCAATTACATGGGGAGACTTTAAGCAAATGTCGATCAAACATTTGATGGCATACAAGATGATTCTTTATAATAATAAAAAAAGAGCTATTCTACATGAAGTCTGTATCTTCACAGTAAATATAAATATTTATATCCACTTTACACAAAATATATTATATTGCACTATTGATCTGCTTCCACTTTTATTCTAGGAGTAGAGTAGTTTTGAAGTATACAGGTTACCAATTACTTGACTATCATAGACGCATTTGTAAATAAGTGCATTATAGTTTGTATGTATAGTTGTTATAACTCTATTTACACCCTATTTCTGTAATCTGTTTATATGTGAAAGTGTTTTTTGATAATATAAAATCATATAGAGATTTTTGAGAAAAAAAAAGTTAGTAGAAAAAAATCTGTATACTAAAGCAAATGCAGAAGTTAAAATCTAAAGGAATATTTCTAAAGCAATTATTCCTTTTTGCCCTCCATACTGTGTGGGACACACTGTTTCTATTAATGAGACCTGATGCAAGTGATATGCATTGGTAAGGGGACATAACATTTCTCAGCATGGGTATGATATATTATACCTTCAAACCTTTGACAGCTCATGGAGTGTTATAAACTCAGCCATATCATAGTTTAACTGTGTAGCTGGTTGCTAGATATGCATGGGCAAGTCATAGCCTCTTTTCTTTACTTTCCTGTCTCTGCAGCAGACAACTACCCTGTTCCACTGGGAGACATCCATCGATCTATTAATTTGAACAGAAGGATTGCATGTACTGGAGAGAGGTCGCATGAACATGCAGAGAGTTTGTGGTGCTAAAAACTAAATCTTGTTACCAACCTTGTTCTACAGTTAAGCCAACATGTAAAAATACATTATCAAAACAGAATGCTGCTTCAATGTTTAGTGATGCTCAGGCATATTCAAGGAAAAGCCTACTAACTACTATTTTTATTTCCCTGCCTCCTTGTATAAAAAGGGAAAAACAAAACAGAAACATCCCTAGAGGGACAAGGATGAAGGCTGTTTGAAATAAGGCTTCACGTGGTTGTATATAGATGATGTGAGCTGATTTAGCGCAAGGAACTACAAACTTTATCTACCTGCCTATCTTTTGATCTTGTATTTATGTACTTATTGCTTCTTTAATTGGGTATGTGGGTTGGCCTAAAGATCCTGTTTCATGCATTACAAAGGCTAATAAGGCAGTAACAATTCACATATGTCAATTACACAACACAAAATGAAAAGTTTGAATGTAACACACTTATACATAAAGCTAGATAACACATAACTGGACATTTGTAGTTTGCATTGCATACATAAAAAGAGAACTGCCGTACCATTTTGCAAAAAATCAAGTGCTTGTAAATAGAATAAGCATATAGCTACCTTAAGCCAAATGGTAACCAAAAGGTAATGCATAATAAATATATTCTCATTCAATATGATTGATGGTAGACTATAAGTCAGGTAAGAACCACTCCTTCAATAGCACTTTGTATGCATGATGTACATAGCTTAATAAAAGTGAAGTAATGATGCACACGTAGAATTCTACAGGAATACTTCAGTTGTGTCAGAACTTAAATTAATACGTAGAGAGTCATTGAACCAAAAATGGATTGCTATACTCTTAACCTGTATCTAAACAGAGGCAACTATAGTGTTTTTATAAATGCTGCTTTGGTTTAATTTTCAGTTTTCTAAGGTCACTGGGCTTTCTTATTTATTTAAGTAGGTTGATCCAAGCAGTGGGGATTGTCTTTGAGAATGCATTTTTAATTACTGCTTGTATAAAGAGATGATTTATTAAAGTCATGCTGTCATATGCTGGAATGTTAGATATACTTAACTTCCCTCTGTTTCAAGACATGCAATGGATATTAAACTGAATGTTGAACAGTTTAGAAGAAGGGTTAATGTAGCAGATAAGGAAAGCCAGTTAACTTGTAGTACAGAATTATAGTGATGTTGTTGGGACAGGCAAGGGAGATAAACAGGACAATTTTCTTTACTGCTACAATGCAATGTGTTATATTTTGAGCTGAATTTATGTCAATAGCTGGTAGTTCATAATTCAGTTTTTGTGGTTAGAGTTTTGATGAGTATTGCTTTTATAGATTCTTTGGAAGGAAGACAAGGCCCACCTTAGGGGAACTGGCACATTGTTTGCTGTCATACCCAGTGATGTTGAGGTAGACATCATTCGGAGTTTTTTATTAAAATATACTGATTTTTCAAACAGTAAGATAAATTTAATTTGTTTACTACTTGATTTTATTTGTGAAAATAATATATATATATATATATATATATATATATATATATATATATATATATATATATATATATATATATAGGTTTACTATCATAAATTCGAAAATCAGAAAAAAATGTGTCTGCATTTTTGAATTTATACATCGGAAATGAACATTTCCGAATTAACCTAAAGTCGAAAACAGCTGTGTATTGTTGAAAATGTCGCTCGCGACATTTACGGCAATACACAGCACTCCCACCCATCCCGTAACTACCTACCTACCTAGCCTAAACTCACAGTTATGCAGGGGGGCAAGCCCCCCTGCTCCCCCCACACCCCCCCTACCTTAATATTCCAACTCCAAGATCGCACTACAGTGAGGAAAGGGATGCATTTCCCTAACCACACTGTACTGTGATCCCCTCACATGAGCGAACGTTAGAATTGCGAATTCCCAGTCCATTCACAATGGTAACGTTCGCTCACATCACCTGCCGAAATATGAAGCATTCGACCATCTGTTGTTCGAATACTTCATAGCCGTGCAAGTGCACGTCGGCATTGTGATAGTAAACCTATATATATATATATATATATATATATATATATATATATATATATATATATTTTTTTTTTTTTTTTTTCTTGAGAAGTTTTATTTACGAAAGGTTGGTGTAGCTATAGACACTGCTTATACCAATATTTATGACAACATGATTTTATCCATGTGGGAATTGAGTAAAATATTGGCAGGGAATGTTTTGCTCCTTATATTCAATACTATGCATGGTTTGTGGATGATGTATTCCTTGTGTGGACAAGTTCTGTACAACTGGTACATCAATTTGTTGAATATTTACATACCACTGCATCTTTCCTAAAATTTACTTTTATATATTCTTACTCATCTATTGAGTTTTTGGATGTAATGGTATTCAAGAATCATGGTGGCTCAACTTTGTATAAGAAACCATGTAAGAAGAAGACTTTTCTTCACAGATCAAGTATACACCCCCATTTTTATATAGAAATGCTTGAAAGGTAAATTCAATAGGGCAGCAAGGCCGAATAATGATGATGGAATGCTTTCTTCAATTTTAATGACATGTGTGATGACTTTCTTTATAGAGGTTATACATTATAAGAAACAGATAGCGTTATTTCTGAACTGAAGTCTTGTAGGGACACTATAGCTAAGCCCTATTTTCCTGAACCTCTGCCTAGAGGTGATGAGGCACTTGTAGATGTGAGTGGCACTTCAGGAGTTGAACTAACTTACTCTAGCTTACTCTAGTAAGGTTAACAAGATTCGCAATATTGTAAAGAGAAACTATACTTATGGTGAATGATGAGTTTAGGAGAATATTGAGTAAGGAATGGAAGTTTTCTTTTAAAAATTATGGATCTCTTAAATGACACCATAGACAGCACCCTATAATTTCACAATGTAAAGGCACTTTCTCATTTAATGACTGTAATGCTTGTAATACAGTTTTGTGTACTTCTATTTTTATCCACCCTGACACTGGTAAATGTAACACTTTTGGCATTCATGCTGACTGTAAAAGTACTTATTTGATTTATTTATCAATATGCACCTCTAATAATCCTCTGTCAAAATCCATGTATGCACCTTATAGTGTGAGAGACTAAAGGCTCTATATGATCTGAGGGTCTAGATGTTCTATGATGCATTTTATGCCTTATTTTTGAAAGGTGATGGCTTGCTAACGATTTTTCCTTCTGCTCAGAAGCATTATACATGTACATGCCAACACACTGTGTGAATGCAGATGAAAAGTGGTAACCGCCATAATGTATCTTAAGTTTGTTGAGTGGCTAAAGAAGATTATTACATCTTAATACAAATGCACATTAGTCCTGCAAAACCAGATTAATGAACATTTATACTGAGCAAATGACAAAAAGAGTAATTTCTTCTCATCCACTGTCAGAACTCCCTACACCCAGTAGTTATAGCCACTTTGTTGACTGTGTAAACTTTAGAGGTCTAATTGTAATAACAAATACTAGTACTTTGTTGATTGTATACATCAGGAATCTGATTGTAACAAAAAATAATTGAATTTCTACCAAGTGTTGCATCCCCTAATACTGGCCATAATAAAGTTTTATGGCTATGTTTCATAAAAACTAGGGCCAAAGTATTCCATTTTGCTTCACACAAATCTCATTAGTCCTGAAAATCCAGAATAATAAGTAACAGTCACCAATGTCAGCCATTGTCTTTTACAGACAGCATCCATACCAAGCAATAATAGGTGCTTTATTATCTTTCAGATAAATGTAGTAAAAGTTTAAAAAATAAATAAACAAAACAAGGATTAAAATATTGGATTTTTTATCAGTTTCACACAATGCATGCACAGATACATAACTGTGAGCCCCATAAACCCCAATCTTCTGTCTCCGAGATGTGGAAAGCTATCTCACATACTGTGATACAAATGGACAAAATGTGGAACACTTAACTTCTTCAGCTAGAATGCTCACAGTATGGCTAATAACTGCCTCTACATACTTACATATAACTACAAAATCTGAAGTAGGAGAATTCATTTGTCAGCAACCTGTGGGTATGGATCCGATATCGGATCCGAACCGTCATGGTTTATCCAGCTATGGATCCGAGCTCCTAGCTCCTACCCTCACCCATAATGCCCTGCTCTCCCTACATGACCTCAGATCTAGTTTGCCGCGCATGGTGACAGCTGGATTTTCCTGAGCTCCTGAGCTAAGTGATTTTTCTTGTGAAAAATAGATTTTTGTTAGTTTAAATTTAATATTTGTGTGAAAGTTTTAGGTTTCCTATATATATTATCTTTTTGGGCTTAATTTACTTTACTTTTTTTACCCTCCCCTCACTGGTGTGTAGTAGTGTGTGTGAGTTGTCTTTGGGGCCTTGTGTGAGTGCGTAGTTTTTTTGTACTTTACTTTTTGTTTTGTTTAAAAAAAAAAAAAAAAAAAAAAAAAACAAACAGCAGTATGTTGGAAGCCCCAAAGCCTATTTTCTCTAAATGCTCCGAGTGTGGCCATAAGCTATCCCCTGCTGATGGCCACACTTGGTGCGTTCGATGCCTTGGGGTTGAACACCTCACCTCTGGGTGTTCAATCTGTGCAGGGTTCAATCCCAGGGCATTGAAGGAGCGGAGGTCGAAGCTGGTCTTGGCGGGACTCTTGCCCCTGGACTCGGCTTCGGCCCCCGCCCCATTGGTGGTTACTGCTCCGGCAGTTCCTGCCTTGCCTGCTCCCCCTCCTCCTCCCGGGATTCAAACTCCCTCTAAGGGTTCGGAGGAGAGGGAAGCCAGGAAGAAGGACCAGAGAGAGAAGCACCACAAGCAGCGGGCCGAGACCTCCGTCTCGGCCCCGCCGGCTAAGCGGGCTTCTCCTCCGGCCTCTCTGGCTGCTGGCTCTCCTCTTCCTCAGCTACAGTCTCCTTGTTTTTCACCGGAGCCTGAGGATGAGGAGACCCGACCTCCTTCGAGGCTATCGAGGCGGCACTCAAGACCTACCTTGGTAGCATCGTCGAGGTCTACCTACAGCCTCTCCGATGCTGATCTGGACCGGATGATGCGAAGGTTCATCCAGGCCCAGATGCAGATGGGAGTGCTCCTGCCTCCCCCCCCTCTGGGGGGGGGAGCTCGACCCCATTTTTCAAGCCCATAGCTACTTCTCCGACCTGCTACCCGGGTTCGGAGTGCTCGGAGCCGGGCCGCCTCGGAGCCGGGGGTGGGTCGGCGCCGACAGTACTGGGTACTTCAGATCCGACCCTGACCTCGAGTTTGTCGGATCTGACCTCTCGGAGCCTTGGCCCGAGCTTCGGATCCGAGGAACTCAGTGTGCCTTCAGCGCCGTCCCTGTCGGAGCGCACTGTTCCCTCGGATCCGAGGGGCTCGGCGCCAGCTCCGATCCACTCATCAGATCCGAGGGGGAGCCGACTTTCGGATCCTATTGTCAAGGCTGCCTCCCCCTCGGCTTTTGATGTGGTGGAGAGGGCTCTGTTGAGGGCATCTGGACCCCTGGCCCTTGCTTCGGCTCTGTCCCGCACTCCATCTGATCTGGACCAGGCTTCCATCACCTGGCAACTGGGACAGCCCGCTTCACTGCCCCAAGCAGTCCCCTTGGATCTGGACATTGCTGGTGAGGGCTCCTCGGACAGCCCCCCCCGAGGAAGCACCTGGCAAGCATACGTGTAAGAGGAGGCACATAGACTCCCCCGAGTCTTTAACTGAAGACACTGACTTGGAGGAAGGGGAAGGCTCCCCAGGATCACCCCCTGAGGATGTCTCCTTTGAAGACATCATGGAAATGTTACGGATCAGAGGTGGGTGGTCTGCCCAAAGTCTTCCTCGGACGAGTCCATGTTCTTGGAGGCATTTGAAGCGGGCCCGTCTACCTCTTGGGTGTCCCCTCCTGCTGACCCCCTGGTGGACCTTATTACCACCAGGGCATGGAAGGAACCGGACACCATGCAGCCAATCCCCAAGAGGCCCGATAGGATCCTTAGCCCCCCTGCTGACCATGCCCACTGGAGCAAGGGACCCCCGGTAGATGCCATGTTGTCGGCAGCAGCCACTAAGAGGGAACTCGCCCAGGAGAGTCCCTCAGTCCATCCCCCGAGCAAGGAGTCTCGGATGATGGACCGTTTGGGGAAGCAAATGTTTAGTTCAGCGACCTTCTCAGTGAGGGTGCTCAACTATTTGGCACATGTCATTAGGATGCAGCGCGATCTTATCAAGGAATATGCTGCATCCCCCCCAGAGTCCATGTCGGAACAGGACAAACTTTTGCACTCCACCCGTATGGCCACTCTTCATTCTGTGACCAACATCTCTATGCGGTTACTTTCCCACACTACCGAGGGAGCCACTAGAGCTGCAGGAGTGGGCCTAGTCACACGACGGCAGGCCTGGCTCCGCCACTGCGATTTTACGGAGCCCTTCAAGGCGTCATTCGCGAATGCCCCCTTTGACGGTTCTGCCCTTTTTGGCAAGATGGTTCGCGACACCTTGGTTCAGAGCGAGAAGGACGGGAAGACGCTGTCTGCGTCAGAGTCCGCTTCTCTGTGCCCCAGAGGTCCTACTCTAGGAACCAAAAGGGCCAGAAGAAGATGTGGTTCCGGAAGTCGCAGCATTTCCAACCCACTCCGGACAACCAGTCCTTCCGCGGCAGAGGAGGACAGGGAGGACGCCGTCCTAGAGGCAGAGGGGCTCCCAGGAACTTTGGGTTCATGGAACCTTTCTCTGAACGGCCCACACAGCAACCCTGAAGGGTTGCCCGACTGCTCCACTCTGGAGGCAGTCGGGGGACGTTTCTCGGAGCACCTAGCGACATGGGAGTCCATTACATCAGACCGCTGGGTACTCCAGATTATATCCAGAGGTTACAAGATCCCCTTTCTTCATGTCCCAAAGTTAAAAACCCTCCCCAATGTTACACCCGATCAGAGGGAGGCTGCTTCAGCAGAAATTGGCCATCTGCTGAGAAAAAGAGCCATCCAGCCCGTCCCCCCAGACCAGATCGGATCAGGGTTCTACTCCAGGTCCTTTTTAGTGCCAAAAAAGACGGGGGACCTAAGACCCATACTGGACCTGTCCCTATTGAACCTGGCAGTTCCCAAAGAGAAGTTCTGGATGGTCACTTTGCAATCCATCCTCCCCCTTCTAGGGGAGAATCACTGGATGTGCTCTATAGACCTCAAGGATGCATACTACCACATTCTGATGGACAGACGATCCAGAAGGTTTCTTCGCTTCCGGCTGGGAGCCAGTCACTACCAGTTCAGGGTCCTTCCCTTTGGTCTCACCACAGCCCCCAGGGTGTTCACCAAAGTATTAGCAGTGGTTGCGGCCCACCTGAGGCTTCAGGGGGTGCAGGTCTTTCCGTACCTAGACGACTGGCTTCTCACTGCCCCAACAAGGCATCTACTTTCTTTAGCAAGAGACTCCTTTCTTCGTCTAGCTCCCTGGCTAGGCATCACGGTAAACATAGAAAAGTCCAACCTGGTCCCTACTCAGATAATAGATTTTAATGGAGCCAGGTTAGATACGAGAAATTTAAGGGCCTTTCTCACAACCGACAGAGTTCGGAATCTACGACTCCAGGTGCGGGCCATCCTTCACTCCAGCTCAACACCTGCAGAATTGATCCTGAGGGTGCTAGGGTCTATGGTGGCAGCGATTACTCTTCTTCCGCTCGCCCGCTTGAACATGCGGGTACTTCAGTGGACACTTCAGGTGCAATGGTCATTTCTCTCTCTCCCCCTGTATCATCCCATTGCAATCAGCAAGGCTTGCAAGTGGTCTCTCTTGTGGTGGCTCCATTCCCCGGACCTCCACAGGGGCCGCCCCTTTTGTGCATCTCTCCCTCTCGCCACAGTGACCACGGACGCTTCCCGCCTCGGGTGGGGGGGGGCATTTTGCAGGCCGGACGGTCCAAGGCACGTGGAGCGATTCAGAGACCTCCCTGCATATCAATGTTCTGGAAATAAGGGCGGTGCTCTTGGCGTTGCAAGCACTTCAAGCCCTCCTTCCCCTGGGAACAATTGTGATTCAATCAGACAACATGTCGGTGGTCTGGTACATCAACAAACAGGGGGAAACCAGGTCTTACCCTTTATGTCGAGAAGCCATGAGAGTGTGGGAATGGGCGATCTCCACCAACCGCTTTCTCATCGCAACGCATATTCCGGGTCAGACCAACATCCTAGCGGACAAGCTCAGTCGCACCATTCTCTCCCCGTACGAGTGGTCTCTCAATTCTCAAGTAGCGAAACATATCTTCGCACAGTGGGGGACTCCCTGTTGCGATCTCTTTGCTTCTCCCTTAAACGCCAAGTGTGACAGTTTTTTCGCTCTAATCCCCCTCCAGGGGATTCTCCGAGAGATGCTCTGGTGCATGCTTGGCCTCCTGGTCTTCTTTATGCATACCCCCCTCTACCTCTGATGCTTCAAGTAATTCAGAAAGCCTCTCAGTTGGGGTGCAGAATGATCCTCATTGCCCCGTTCTGGCCTCGACAGATCTGGTTCCGTTACCTAAGGTCTCATTCAGTGAATCCACCTTGGATTCTAGATCCCATTCCAGATCTGATATCACACCCATCGAACCTACCAACTCCAAACCTGGACAACCTGAAGTTGACTGCTTGGCTGCTCCGGTTCCACTCCTAATCAGGACTCCCGGTATCTCGTCCACAGTTAAGGCCATTCTGGTGGCGGCCTACAAGCTCTCTGCCAGAAAAATTTACTGCAGTAAATGGAAGCGTTTCTCCATTTGGGCAGAGCGGCAAGGCCTAGATCCTTTCACGGTTCCCCTTCCTTTGGTTCTAGACTTCCTTACTACTCTCTTTAATGATGGCGCCAGTAGTTTCACGGTCAAGGTTCAGCTGTCGACCATATCCCATTACCATGTTGGTCATGATTCAGGGTCTCTTATGTCAGCTAAGTTATGCAAAATCTTCCTAAAAGGCACCTTTTTGCTCAGACCCCCTGTCAAAGAAATGGTTCCCCCGTGGGATCTTTCCTTGGTACTTCAGGCCTTGACCGCTCCTCCCTTCGAACCTGCGGCCA
Source organism: Protopterus annectens (assembly GCF_019279795.1). Taxonomy (NCBI): domain Eukaryota; kingdom Metazoa; phylum Chordata; order Ceratodontiformes; family Protopteridae; genus Protopterus; species Protopterus annectens. Next base: position 1,063,915,616 of record NC_056725.1, on the reverse strand, counting down.
CAGTCGATCTTAAATTATTGTCCTTTAAGACTGCTTTTTTGGTAGCCATTACATCGGCTAAGAGAGTTTCTGAGCTTCAGGCCCTGTCCCTGAAACCGCCTTATTTGATCTTTCATCCGGACCGGGTGTGCCTCAGGATCAATCCCTCCTTTCTTCCTAAAGTAGCTTTGGAAGCTAACATTAATCAGTCCATCAACCTCCCTGTTTTCTTCCCTAAGTATCAAAACAAAGGCGAATACAAGCTGCATTCCTTGGATGTTCACAGGCAGCTTCGTTTTTACCTTCATAGGACAGCTGGTCATAGGCAATCAGACCAGTTGTTCATTTCTTTTGCCAAATTCAATCTGGGTAAACCAATTTCCAAAGTTTCTTTGTCACGCTGGATTTCTCAGTGTATTCTGTTGGCGTACCAAGCCTCTGGGAGGCCCGCACCGGAGGGAGTCCATGCTCATTCGACCCAGTCTGTCTCTACTTCAGCGGCCTTTAAGTCTAGGGTTCCTCTGGATGACATTTGTTCAGCAGCCACTTGGGCTTCATCTCATACCTTAATTACTCATTACAACCTGGACGTCACGTCTAGAGGTAGAGCATCCTTTGGCTCCGCGGTGCTCCGGAATATCCTTCCATGATGGCCACCCGAGATTCAGGTAGCTGGGGACTCTGTCCCACAGGTTGCTGACAAATGAATTCTCCTACTTCAGATTTAGAAGTTATGTACTTACCATAACGTTCCATCTGAGTAGGTGGATTCATTTGTCTGCAACCATCCCGCCTTCCTATCCCCCTGGCCTTGTCTGTTTCCTGCATAGGGTGTGTTACCCTTTAGTTAGGGTAGTTGGTGCAGGGCAAACTCGATCTGAGGACATGTACGGAGAGCAGGGCATTATGGGTGAGGGGAGGAGCTAGGAGCTCGGATCCATAGCTGGATAAACCATGCCGGTTCGGATCCGATATCGGATCCATACCAACAGGTTGCAGACAAATGAATCCACCTACTCAGATGGAACGTTATGGTAAGTACATAACTTCTACTTGTTGTTTCATTGTGTTAACATGACTGATTATTACCTTGCATGTATATTTGCTAAAAATATTATTAACAATATATGTGTGACAGGCATACCTCCAAATCTCTTACCTGAAGAATCCAAGACAAAGTTAATGAAAATAATGGGTAACAATGGTTCAAATAGATTTTAAATATTAATCTTATATGCTTTGAACATCGTTAGAATGACACATTCTACCTAACAGTCCATTTTCTGAAAGATACAAAGTCTTAAACTCAAACATCTGCCATTATTCACTGACTGCAGTCCTCAATGATTTGCCAGAAAGGCATAAATGTTACAAGGAATACCTCAGAAATATTAAACAACATCAGATATATGCAAAATTAGGAATAGTTGAGAGGAATGACTGGCTATTTTAATGTGGAACAGTATGATCTGCTAAGTAAAACATATTCAAGTGGTATGACAATGGTAAAAAAGGCAATTTTCACTGGATATAGCTTTATGTCTGAAACATTTAATGTCATTGGTATTCTTTTTGGACAAAATAACATATGACTAGTCAAATGGTAGTTAAACTCTTTCTTTCTGTGTCACTGTCTCTCTCTCTCTCTCTCTCTCTCTCTCTCTCTTTCTCTGTATCCAGACATTTAAATAATTTCATCTGTGCTTAAGAAGAAGTATATAATGCTAAAACAGTAATTTGATTATAGAGTGATTATTACATTAATATGTTTTAAGGGGAAGTGTATAATGCTAGAACATTAATGGGATTATACAGAGATTCCTACTGTCTAATCCCACTGCTTTTTTAGATGGGTGGTCCAACAGCTCAGAGATCATAGCAGGTGTTGTTAACTACAAAGTTGGTCACTACCTGGTTGATTTGCCGTGCAAGGATGTATGCATATATAACTTGTTACAGGGCAATCATTTTTGGTACAGCTATGTAGTTCTGCATCATTTGGTACCATAAACCTCTTCATTTTCCAGGTTGTGTCCCTCAAGGGGGCCTCTCCTAGGTGTGAGAATTTACATATAAGCAAAAGTTGTGTGCTAAGATTTTGTCTCCCTTGCTGTGACTTTTGGTGGTCATCTGCTATGATTATAAAGTCTAATAGGGTAGGAGGTATGGTATTATGTGGTCTATATATAAAGATAATGTCAGCTGTCGGTCCATAATAATGAACAGATATCTCCAAAGCATAACTTTTGGAAGAGTGCTCTGTGGGGGTCATTAATGAACAGAGCTTGTTTGTGTTTCAGTTAGCATAATTTATGTTATCCGGAGGATAGCAATAGACCTAGAATTGATCCCTGTGTACCTCTACCAGAAAAGGTTATTCTCTCAGAACAGTAATGTCATTGTACTACGAAAGTACTGTTGCATAGGAATGTGGAAAACCATTGACCCCTTTATGAAAATCTTGTGACACTGCAAGCTCAGTATCTGGAATTTTGTAAATAATCATATGTCATTTGTGAATGTTAATATGATTCATATGCTTGCCTTCAAATGTAAGAGAACTGTATGTTATCTACTGAGCTTCAAAAATGTAACCACAGTGTACCCTACTGGAAAAGAACAAAAATGTATATTAACTAGATACCTGTGCAAATGTATGTTTTAATGGTAGAAGCTGGAACATACAGAGTTAACTTTCAGAAATTTCAAGAAAATAAGGTGAAACCCAAGTGTTTTACAATTCTGTTATCTCTCCGTTTCAGCTTAGTACAGACACAACGTCTAGAGCTAGAGGTTTTTCTATTGTCTTGAAACAGAAATAAATACTAGCTTTCAAATGTAAAAGTGTTTAATTGTTTTACAACTCACAATTCTGAGCAAACATCTGAGAGATATGTACTTCTCACACAGAGATGATAAAACTCTGTTGGTATCTGTTAGCCTGGGAACTAAAGGTGGGTGACAAAGAGTGATGTCATCCAAGGTTACCCAGTAGTAATGTTTGATAGTGATTTAAGAACTCTTTCAGAGAAAGACTGCATTTTGTGTCCTGTCTTGGACCTAGAAACATCCATTCTGTACTTCTGCCTGCGTGTTGCTCTGTAAGTAAAATTTAGGTATAGTATTTCTTTTAGAGATAGGAATATAGCAAAGATTAATTTAGATGTTTTCTGTATTCATTTGAGGCTGTCCTGAAATGTTGTTTTAAACTATTTCCTGTAATTCTGAATTCTGCGGTTACTGTGTTGTTTGGGTATTGTCTTGTTCTTTTATAATTTATTATTAAATATATTTAAACCTATCTTTGTGGCTGACATCTGTGAGACATATTTACGCTCTTAGAGTACTTGCATATGTATTTGGTGACACTGTTCAGGCCACTCCTAAATAACCTTGGTCTTGGTCACAGTTACCATTTGGATAATAGTAACATTACACAGTAGGACCGGTCACCCTTTGTAAGGGCCTTTATAGTAGCTGATAAGTAGGGGTTGGTGGCCGTGATAACTACCTTATAATCAGGGCAAAAGTGGGCATAGCTAGTAAACCTGTGCCAGCCTTCCCCAGGTGTGTGTTTGTGTTTGTATAGAAATCAAATCTCAAAGTGTGTGCATGTGTCAGCTACTTGGGGAGGGACACAAAGCACTGTTTGGACAGAAAGGGTGCTGAAGATCTTCGCTTGACCCCTCAGCTGAGATCTTAACCCTATAGCTGTGCCAGTGGGGAGTCTTAATGGAGATCTGGAGAAAGAGGGAGAAACCAGCCACAGACTGACTTTGATCTCTGTGTGGTCTTAAGGGAAATTGTACTTTACTGTGCGTGTACTTGTCATCCTCCGATTGTGTACATTCCTCACTGGTGCTAGTGGTGAGGATTGATTACTGGGCCAGTGCAGGGGTGTCATAGGCAGTAAGCAGGAATTCATGAGTCAATTGTTTTGAATATACATTTTCAGTCTCCAAACTGGATAGATGTAATTTGGATTTTCTGTTTTGCTTAGAAATATGGTTGCACATTATGTAAATTGCTGTTTGCTTGTTGTAATTTTGCATAAAACCTTGCTGTTTATTAGACAGCAAGTCATAGTTTGAAATATACTACCTTTTGATTGCACATAAGTCCCTTTAGTAGTTTTGTTAAGGGACAGAGAATGACAACTGGACTGTAATCTGCAGGAGTGGTTAGATATTCTGTTTTGGGGATAGGTACTATGGTAGAATATTCCCAGCTGTAATATGATTCCAGTAGATAGGGTTATAATAAAAATTGGCTGTAGGTATTTGGCTATATTTCTATCTGACAGTTTTATAAATGTAAATTGGAAGTCTGGCTAGTAGCCTTACAAAGATCTATGTTTCAAATGCTTCTTGTACTTCCTTTGTAGTAATCCTTGTAAAGTAGAAGGACATAATTTCAAATAGCTGATGTAAACATATTTGTGTTTGCAGGTTGGTTATTTGGATGTTTTAATTGAAAAAGGAATTAGAGGGTTCAAGGGATGAGGTGATTAGGTCCTTTATGCTGTTTAGGAATTTTTAAATGATGACTATGTGTTAAGTGTCAATGATATTAGTTCATCTATTAAGAAACTTCCAAAATTGTATTATGGAGGCTCTCAAGGAGTATGTATGGTTCAGAAATAATTTCCTTTGGCTTTTTCAGCTGTAATGCTTGTCTGTTTTCTTAGGGATTTGAATGTTCCTTCCTAGTTGACAATCTTTGGATACTGTTTCCAGTGATCCCATGCCTGGACTCTTCACTCAAGGATGATTTTGATGTCTACAATGACTCACAGATGGAAAGGAACTTTTAGGCATAAGATTCTTCATGGGAATATAATTATATTGCATTGGATTAAGCAGGTAGTAGAAAGCACAGGTTAAAACAGCACTTTCCAAGGCCAAGAATACAGCTTCTATGGGACCTGATAGTATCCCTGGCTGTGTTCTACATGAACTACAGAGTGAACTGGCACCTCAACTGTGTGCCCTGTTCAATCACAGCCTCACCTCAGGCTTTGTCCCCAACAAATGGTGCACTGCAACAGTCATCCCGCTCCACAAAGGAGGAGCGACTATAGACCCTGGGAACTACCACCCCATTAGCCTGATGAGTCTGATATGTAAAGCTATGGAACGCATCATCATGGATCTAATAAACAAGGACATAGGGAAGCTCCAAACTCTGGATCCTACACAGTTTGGTTTGGTGAACTGTAGATCATGCCTGCACAACTTGATTGACTTCTTTGAGTCAGTCACCAGAGCTGTGGATGAAGGTAAATTGGTTCTTACAGCCTGCCTTGATCTGGTCAAGGCCTTTGATACCATTCCCCACTCAAGAATCATAGAAAAACTTACTAAGCTAGGCACTAACCCCTATATCACTAGGTGGGTTGCAAACTGGCTCACAGATAGAACCCACATTGTGAAAGTAGCTGACTCCAAGTCAGACTGTCGACCAGTTACGAGGGGAATCCCACAGGGTTTGGTACTAGGTCCTCTCCTGTTTGGTATCTACTTCTCTGTAGTCCAGGCCAACACAATGGGACTCTGGCTGACAAAGTTCGCAGATGATTGCAAGTTGGGAGCTATTATTAACTCCCCAAGTGATGCTGACATCCTACAGAAAGGCCTCAGTGAGACCAATGACTGGTGTCAGAACCATGGCCTTAAGCTCAATGCCAAAAAATGTGTTTTCATCCCCTTTGGAAAAAACCTGGTTCCCTTGAATTACCACATTGATGGTAGTCCACTGAACATAGAAGGCATTATAAGAGATTTGGGAACACAGGTTGACAGCAACCTCTCTTTTGACCACCACATTGCCACTGTGGTCAGAAAGTCCTTCTATGTGGCACATCTCATTACTAAGGGTTTTGCATCCAGGAAGAAAGAGGTCATTGTCTCCCTCTACTCTTCCCTCATTAGGCCAGCCATCGAGTACAATGCCCCATTTGGCATGTACCTCACTAGACACCAGCTAAAACTGGAATGGCCGCAAAAGTACCTTACAAAGAGGATCCTAGGCCTTAAACACTTCTCCTATATGGACAGACTCAAAAAACTCCAACTATTCTCTGTCTCATATCACCTACTTAGATGCGATCACTGCTTGACTTGCAAATCCATGTCTGACCCAGCTCTGTTAGAAATGCTACATCTAAAGAAATCCCAATCCCTCCACACTACATGCTCCAGAGACCTCGACCTCACTACCAAAATCAACAGAACATGCTGGAGGGACAGGTTCATAACCCAGGGACTGCCCATGCAATGGAATAGACTTCGCATACATGTCAAGCAGAGCACCTCACTGGCCATCTTCAAGAAAAATCTTGATGAGTGGATGGGAAATAGAAAATTCACCCCAGGAATCACTCCAGTGGCTCTACTCGACAGAGGCACTGGGAACTAAGGTCTGGTGGCATGATGCCAGGGTAATCCTATGGGCAAGGCTTGTAAAGGCTCCAGGGCCATTAGCCTAGTACACACCTATGAATCAATGAACCTATGTTGAGATGTAATGGGCTTATTGTGTTAAAATGTGCTTATAGTTAAATAGTCTTTGTTCACTATCTAGATTGTTTTGCTCTGAGATTGTATTTCATTTGAAATAGTTGCTTTAGAAAAATATATGATCATGAATACTGTTTGGGAAAATCTACAGTTGTTTGCCTTTAAAAGGAAATGCCTGTAATAATTATGCCCCCTCTTTTTACTTCTGTAATCTTTGATATCCTCATGCCCCCTTCTGTATTACATTAATTGCATTCAGTAACTGTTAATATGGTTTATTCATACATGCTTTTGCAATATTTTCCCAGGATTCTAAAATTTGAGGACCCCCCCCCCAGCTTTGGCATCCTACTGCTGCAGTAACAAACACTATTTCTTGTGGACCTCTTCCCTCAATAAATACTTTACAGGTCCATACATTCTGCAGACTATGCCAACTCTGAGACAAGAATCAGACATCTAGGTGTCTATGTAAGGATCTATCCTACTGCTTAGTTTTACTATTATTAGCTCTCTGCCAAATAGAAAGGATTTTCTTTGCTTTTCTTTTATCTGTGCAATTTCTATACATCCTACCCCATCTTATCAACTTTATGTACGTCTTTCTTGGCTCTCACACTTTTCATAATACTATTGTCTCCTATTTGCCTCATATATTTTCTTCTGCTGCCAAATTTCTGACTGGCTTTTACTTAGTGAACTTTTTCTGTGATTCTTTTTATTGTAAACATAGTTTTTTTTTCTGTTATCTGTAATCTTGTTACCTTTTTCTGACTCCTTGCTCTGTTATTGCTGGACAACTGTCAATCTTCCATCCTTCTCACTTCCCCCTCTACACTGTGGTCTGTTAAAATCTTTCTCAACTAAGTACATATATTTTCTCTAAACTCTATCTACATACTTTATCTTCCCTTAATAGCACTTGCTTAATTCTTTCTCATTCTTCTTACTGCACAGCAATTCTTATAAGCAGGCTTTTAAATAACACTGATATACTTCCACATGTCTTCTGCATAGCCAATCTCACTGATAGTCTTTTTTTTTTTTTTTTAGACAAGCTGCTATTCTGTCACTTTGGGGGGACCTGTATTGCATTCACCCAACATACTTTCTCTTCCCTACCCCAATTCTCATCCACCCACAGGTGGCCTTTCCATTTTGTACAAAAACTCAGTAAGCATCATCCCTTATCCACAAGAAATACCAAATTTCAATAACAGAGAGCCACTGCAAACACACCTCAAAATAAGTAGCAGAAAAACGTTCTACGTATCAGCCATTTATATTCTACCAGAAAATAACATCACTACTACAAAAACAACCTGTGCTGGACATCTCAGCAGATCCATCATAAGACAATAATGCTATGTGGCCTAAATATGGATTGAAATATCATCAATAGTTGCATCCCAACAGAGGTCATGAACCTTTATGACTTTACTCATCTAATAGCACCTACTGTGGATTGCACAAACATACAAATAGACAATACACGTTGCACAGGATACTAACTTATGATCCTACCATAATAAAGGTATATCTGTCTGCCAGATAGCATAATTGACCACTTCCTAACTTATGTAGTAAGATATCACAATACTGAAAATAAACAAATCACTTACAAATAAGTCCACAATACAACCAACTGTAAAAAAGTGACCTTCATACAAACATTGGCAGAGCAAAACTGGAATGTACTCAAATTCCTGCCTCTCAAAACTGCCATAGCACAATTCTATAATGCATTCCTAAAAATCCTAAATAATCTTGCCCCAATATGCATCAAAAGAGATAAATAAAATGAAAAAAGGGGAGGGTAACAGCTAAAAGAAAAACTGTTTATGGATAGTAAGCGATTTTGTTCAAACAATATAAATGAACTTCTTCAGACATCCATTCAATTTAAAACATCCATTTAAATAATGTAAGTCATATGACCAACATTACATCACGTTATTACTTTTTTCAACCCCATTTTTTAAAACGATATGCACAAATTATTATATATAAAAAAATATTGATATACCATATTAGAATATCATTTCACCTTAAAAAATATTCCTATCACACTCCATGCTTTTGACTCACTTTAAATCAGGTATAATATCTAATAACTTGTTAAGAGTGTTGTTATACATCTATTTACTCATCATTATATCAAACATTTTTAATTCATGTAATTATCAATTTTCACAAATATAATTCATTTACATTTCATCTCAACAGGCTCTTTAATTTAAGCAAGCAGCTACTAGAACATTGATCGTTTAGCCCTGAATAACAGAAGCCATTTAGTGTCAATTTCCACATTAATTTTTGGTTTTCCAAATTAAGACCTGTTTGACCTCCTCCTGACCCCAGATTTATCTGTTCTATGACTCTAAACCTAAAAGTGCGACCTGGATTGATCTGAACATGTTTTACCAGTGCATTATTTTCCTTCATCCTGCTTATACAGTACATATGTGCATATATCCGATCCCTCACTCTATGCTCAGTTTTACCTACATAGAAACCTTCACACCACCCCATTTGATATTACAATCATACCTCTTTTGTGAAACATATTTTCTATTTTTTATCATGAAACTTCCTATACCTATCATTAAACAATAAGTGCATGCTTCACATTTAAACATTTCACTGATACTATAACCTAACTAGAAATAGCAATACATTAGTGTCAACTGTGTTCCTGGACTTATCTAAAGCTTTTGACACAGTATCTCACCAGTAACTACTTCACAAACCCATACCCATAGGCATCTCACAACCCTCCCCCCAGCAATTCTCATCATCTCTTCTGGTCACAATAGGAGTTCCAATAAGCTGCATACTAGCCTGCTCCATTTATTATCTTCATTAACAAACTCCACACCTCTGTTTTAAGTTAAGTATTGTACCATTTGAGATGGTTCAGTTTTAATATGTGCAACTGCAACATTATCTGAACTGCAAGAAATCACTCACTTTCTTATGTTCTATTGAGATCTGGTTAAGTACTTCAAAACTGCTTTTCAACCCAATAAAACAAAGTTAATGATTTTTACACCAAAGCAATATCTCAACCAAATTCAATCTTTTATGGTCAAAGCTTCCAACAACACTAGAACTGACATAGTAACCCATACTAAACTGCTAGGTGTTCAAACAGAAAACAACCTCAAATTCAGTTTGCATATACTTCAAACTATTTAACAAAACACTAAAAACTAGGTTCCGTCTACAGACAAACACCACCTAATTTACAAAGCAAGAAAAGTCAAGTCTTAACCTATGTACTACCATCTCTTTTTAGGCTTGTTCTATCCCTACTAGCATAATTGCATCACTAAAGACAATAAAATTGCAATAAAATTGCAAAATTAGTAACCAATGCTTCACATGGAATCCATCACTGTGAATCCTTAAGACAACAAAAATGTCTAGAACTAAACAATTACCTCACATTTTCTCAGGTACTTATTGCACATAAACTAATATAATATCCTGAAAAATGCATACTATTAAAAACACACTACTTCCTTACTCTCCTGCAAGGGATCTCTGATCTTCCCAAAATATCCTCCTAAGTTCTACTAAATCTAACAACTCATCAGCAGACTCACTATAATCCTGTTATGTGACCAAACTATGCAATGCCATCCCCACAAAATTAAAAATTATAGACCAACTACCCTTCTTCAAAACTGAGCTCAAACAAAACATAAATCAGTCCAGGGCATACTCATGCTCATGCTCATCTCCAGGTTGACAATTTCTCCCATGAGCTCACACTCTTCTCTGATCTTCTCATATCCTTCCACCTCCTTGTCCAATGTGCCCCCCCCTTCACAACCCCCCTAACATGTATTCATCTCACTTCATGTTTTAAATGTCACATCCACATTTCTCTATCTCTTTCTATAGTCTAATATATTTGTCCCTGAAATAAACAGTTCATATTCCCTTTCAGTCCCCTTCACCATACCTAAACTTTCTCTCCCAAGCACTTTTTGACAGTCTCCCTCACCTTATTTTCTCTGTGAAACTTCTGCAACCCTTAGTAACTCTCATGCTTAATACTCAAACATATTTCTCTCTCATATACATCGATAGTATCATTCATCAATGTAATAACCCAATAACCAAAGAAAGCTGGCAAGGCAGAAGCACAAACAAAACTAGTAACCACAAAGAAATGCCTCTGCTATGGTACCCAAGGACATTACAGAACACTAAGAGGAAAAAGTAAACCAATATTTTATTACAGTCATTAAGCATTTTCATCTTCTGGAGACACAGTGGTGCAGCGGTTAACATTGTCTCCTCACAGCAAGAGGTTCTCCCATTCGATTCTCAGCTGGGGCACCTTCTGTGTGGAGTCTGCATGTCCTACCCTCAGTTGAGTGAAGTTAAAGACATGCAGGTAGGTGCGTGCGTGAATGGGTGTGCCTTCTTTGGAGGTTGGGCATCAGGCTGGCAACTCGGCACCGTAAAAATCCACTGCCAATCATTAGCAGACCGGAGTTCTGCTGTGGCAACCCCTAACCGGGAAAAGCTGAAATACTTTAATTAAGCTTTTTCATCTTAAAATAAGACTTCTTCAGAATAACATATAAACTTCTAAAATCCATATTTATACAGAATTCAAAGTAAAAACTTCTAAGATCAGTATTTATACAGAATTTGAAGTAATTCATTAAAGCAGATTTTTACATCACTTCCTGTTATTTTCCCTCTAAAAACTTAAAGTGACAGACCACTATATTCTACCATATAGGATACAATTTACCACACAGGAGTAAAAAAAATGCAGTTTAAGAATTCTACCTTATCCAAAATAGTAAAGGATTTTGCATATCTTTTATATATTTATAATGTGGATGAAATGATGGAATTCTAATTACTAATTAGAGTGCTGTTATTTTAATTTTAGCATGAGATATTATGATACTATGACACTGGAATACTATAATGAACCTTGGGAAACTCTATGTACTAGGCACACTGCATTTTCATATGTCTTCAGTTATGGTACTTTTTTACAGCTAATCTCCCTGTATGTGCAATGATCAGCATTAAGCAAATAATTCTGCTGTTATCAAATGTTATTGAATTATTTGAAGGAAGAGAAGAGAGGGCATGATCAATACTGAAGAGGAAGTCTATATTGGTACCTGTAAGTCATTGGGATTGTTTGTAATCCTTCAAGCAGCCACAATGACCAAGGATTCAAAATACTGCCTGCTGTGTGTGATGGTGACTGTAGCAAGGAGCTAAACTAGCTTCTTGCTATAGTGTCTGTAGATGAGACAGAAAAGAGATGCTATTTAGCAGCAGAGATGGCTTTTGCCTAATGTTTGAAGACTTCCATTTTTTAATTTGGTCCCCAAATCTCAGGAGTTTTTTTTTGCTATCCAACTCTGGTTAAAGGGGTCATTGATGGTAGTATTAAATACTTCTCATTTTGTATATGTCTGTTTATGTGTGTGTATCAAATAGTCGAACATCAAAATAAATTCCTAAGACAAAGATCAACTCACATATTCAAATCGGAATGTCAAAAAGGTCAGAATGTCGCAAACACACTTCCTGTTGTGAATTCGACCTTTGTCAGCATCCACAGACTACAGTCCAACACTGTACATCACATGATGCAACTATTTTGTAGGGGGGCAAGCTCCCCTGAACCCCATGTAGGGGTCTGTGCCACCCACACTCCTAGCAGATTACATATTCCTACCCCAAAATTGTTGCACTACAGTGGGAAAAGGGTATATTTCCTGATATGCACTGTACTGCGATCTCTAGTATTAAGGTCAAACATGTGTGTACGAATGCACAGTACGTTCATACAAGGGATGCTTGCAGTCTTGATGGTTGGCAATATGGAATCCTATCAAATGGCTTTCGACATTCCGGTTGTCAGTGAATTTCATTCTAATTTTTCAAAGTAAACCTATATATATATATATATATATATATATATATTTTTTTTTTTTTTTTGGGATCTGGACATATGCTCGACTAGCATATGTCTGAATCACAAAACATCGAACACACATACACAAAAGCGCTTAACATCGGCAAGTGCTTCCGTGTATGTGTGCCTGTTTCGTAGATCGGACTACAGTGTGGGTCAGGGAAAATTCCCTTTTTCCCACTGTAGTGCGATCTTGGAGTGAGAATAATAAAGTAGGGGGGTGTGGGTGGTGCAGTGGGGCGACGCCCCCCTGCAGAAACGTAGGTTTTTTTTTTGAACTACACATACACGGAAGTGCTTTTCAATGTTAAGTGCTTTCATGCATGCGTGTTCGAAGTTTTGTGATTCGGACATATGTTAGTCGAGCATGTGTCCTAGATCCATATAGATATATATATATATATATATATATATATATATATATATATATAAAATATAATATAATATGTGTATATGTAAAGACACATGCTCACACACACACACACACACACACATGTGTATATATATATATATATATATATATATATATATATATATATATATATATATATATATATATATATACATATCAACATATTGTTTCCAAGCATAGATAAGTGATGCAAATTGACTATTTTCATGTTCAGCCCAGGAAAAACAGTACAGGCATAACAATATAAAGCACAATAAAATACAGGTTCTGTATAATCATGATGTAACCTTACATACAAAGATCAGTATGTTTGCTTATTACATCATATTTACATTTGCATATATTAGAACATTTTTATTTTAAACCGACTTCTTATTGGTGTCTGTTAACTAGGTAAGTCATACAACACTTTGCAGTAAAACGGACAAACATCGTATATACACGGTGTACTTGAGGTATGATGGAATTGGGAGAAGAAAGGAAAGAAGATGGAGCAGAGATAGAAGAGCTGGTGTGTATTGGTAGATGGTGACAAAGAAGAGAGAGCTTCTGACGAACTGCATATACACCTGGTGACATGTAAGAGAAATACATTCTGAAAGGGAAAGTCTGTGGCTAAGCAGCTGGTGGTCTGAGTGACTTGATGTTCATGCCGCCCTGAGTTGCATCTTAGAACTTGCAAATCTCACCTCCACTTACAGTACTGGATCATGTATCAGGGAACCAGAATGGTGAATCCTCATTATGTGGGCAGCAGAGAAGGTGGACTGCAGCTATACGGAGATGGAGCCTGAAACACTGACAGAATGTGTTACAGAGATCTACTAGTCAATCAAACTACTGGCTGTGTTACCTGAGTATGACACCAACACTGTCACGTGGATATGCATTCTAAGTAGCCTCACATGTAGTGTCCAGTCTGTATTCTGTTTCATCTAAGTTGTTTGTGTTTTTGCTTCTTAAATTTGTGAAACAAATACAAATCTGAACAACAGTAAACAAAATATGGCAGCTGCCTTTTTATTATTTTATAACAAATAACACAAATTAAATCTTATTTAAGTTCTCATGTCTGAAAGACATGAATTGCCATCTGCATAAAAGGAAAATGCTTAAAACAGAGTAAAACATCTCATGACAGTGTTGTGATGGACTGTTTCACAAACAAGCAGTCTAACAGCTTTCATACTTGGAGTTAACTATTAAAATGTTGCAGAATATTTATCAGAATTATAAATGTAATAAGTTAATACATTAAGCAATAAGAATTCATCTTATTGAGTTATCTGGGTCAGACAGATGCTTAGTAGGAATATATCTATAAAAGTAATTTATGAGCTAGACTATTTTTAAATTTTTAAAAAAAGGATATGTACCACAGTAGCTTAATATTAATTAACAACATTTCTGTTACTAACATATAGTCCTTAAAATCAAAGGTCAACAGCAGAATTATAAAGCAAGTGTACTGCTGATAGGGGTCAGCTGTCCTTTAAGCACCAGGAACATTCCCATACTATGTTAGACTACTGCACTTCCATGTAAAGAGATGGAACTCTGAAGGCTTAGTTTTAGACATAATATAATGACAACATCTTTGTGTACACATAGCCATATAGACAGACAGACAGATACAGTACATACCCATCCCAAACAGACACACACACAGATACAGACACACACACACACACACACACACACACACACACACACACACACACACACACACACACACACACACACTCATGAAAGTCAGGGTTGTCCTGCAGGGCTTTTTACCAGAGGCTACAGATCCTATTAGCTAGTAATTAAGTTACTGTTTTACCTGCACTTATAAGGACACATTTTACCATTCTCACTAGAAGTGGCACATGTCACCACAGCACTAAGGTGAGTTAGAAGAACAGTGGCTAGGGTGCTTTGTGGTTAGACCATATGACAAACAGAGATCCAGTTATAAGAGATGATTTAAATGGCCATTCACTAATGGTGGCCTTATAATAAAGCACTACCTATTAAGATTAGAAAGTAAGATGGTTGCCATGATGGCATCTACAAAAAAAAAAATAGCAAAGTCAATTCAGTGTATCTCAATAAATCTACAGACTAATTATATTATAAATTAAAGAACTGTGCATGTAGATAAACCTGGAAACACTGCCATAAGGACCTGCCCTGACTCACATGAACTGAATATGTGGCTTTCAGAAGAAGAGAATAAAGTTGTGGCACAAAACATTGTGACCATCTAGTGAACAGAGCTAAAGCCTGATATAAACAGTAAAACCAAAGGGAAGGATTGATGCAGAGAACAAGGTCCTTTGAACATTCTGTGGAGGTGAGGGGCAAGTGTCTACAGTCCCACGACTCTGTATAAACTAGTTTCAAACATAAACAACCTTAGTGGGAGCGGAGAACTTCATTACCTCAAAGTTCTGATATCTCAAAAGTAGTATAGCTGCAGTGTGTGATGACGCTGGATTTTCATGTTGTGGTATGATATTCTAATCTCCATTTTACATGACTTGGTTATTACCTATATTCCAGGTAACCAAATAAGCTCTGTGTGTCTACTTAGTGTGCAAGAAACCTAAAAAAGAATATATTCTAATGAAGTTCTTGAACAAACGTAATTAAACTTGCATTAAAGTTATTCTAGGTTGTGCCATAAAGATGTTTTTCTTTTTACTTTGTTTATAATCTATATTCCAACATGAGTATAAGCATAAAGTCACAGCCTGCTCCTGTTAAACAGATATAACTAATTGCTGTACATTTGTTTCATCCTACTATTTCATATGTAACATTCTATTTGTGTAATATGTTATTTGTCTTGTACCATCATTTTCATGTTCTGTACTTAAACTTGTAACATAAATTGTGATTTTTCATATGCATGTGTATATATTGCACTGTTTTTGCATTGTATTGTACTTTTGTCTTTTTCTGGAGCTTTTCTCCCCGGGCCTCTGCTGAAAATGGGCTCCTGGCCCAGTGTGACTTTTCCCGGTTAACAAATGTAATAAATAAATCAATAAAAAATAAATCTGCCTATATTTTTAGAGTTGACTACAGAATCCTTAACTTAAAATGTAGACGGCTCCGATTTCTTCAGACAAAATCAATTGTAGGGTCAAACTAGATTTTAGATATTCCTTTCTCAAGTGACTGTCTGTTAAAACCAACTTTTGCTTTGATTTCAGTGTAAACTCTAAATTTTTCCTCTATACTAGTTAATTTGACCATCTGCATAATCATCAGTACAATATTCTTATAGCTTATTATTTTACTAAAAAACATGTGGCTGGGTTGTTTATTTAAATTTATAAGGATCTCTGCATCAAAATCTGGATGAGTCAAGCTGCTGGCCTTAATAATGTGGAAACAGGAAGCCTTACCTATGTTTAGCAGAAATCTAAATATTTGTACATATGTAAGGGTGCAGTAGGTTCGAAGAAAGAACAGGGCAGTGGTAGCTAGAAAGTTACTAATACCCTTTCCTGATATTTACTGAGAGGAGTGGTTTAAGGCAGTAACTTGTAGTTTATTGGCCATTTTGGGTCATTTCCTGTCTTTTCCAGCCCCCTGCTATAAAGCACGCTTTGGCGGGCTTTTCTGGCTATAGAGAACTCAGCACAGCTCCTCGTGGTGTCCAGCAGAGTTCCTAGAGCAGCAGAGACCAGAAAAGACAAACTTTCCAGATTCTAAGTATTTTTTTCTGCATTTTCGACTTTTTAAGCCTTTCGATTGCTATTTCTGCCTGTTTTATTCTGCTATTACCTATTTTTACTGTTTTAATAGCTTGAATTGTTTATTGCACTTGCTTGTTTAAGTTTTGCTTAAAAGTTAAACAACAGGCTAATACACTCAAGTGTACTAGCTTTTGATAGCATTTAGTCGAAAAACACAGCATTTATTGTATTTTCTGTCTATCTGAAAAAAACTTAAAAAAAAACAAAAAAATACTCTTGTTTTCCATACTTTTCTAATAGTTTGTTCCAGTGATCAGATTTTGCTGATCCCTGGGCTTTGTCTTGGTTCCTGTTTTCTCCATTTTCCTTGTTTGGTCAAGGGGTAGTTTCTTTACTCACTAGTGGGAGTAGGGAGTACTGAGCTGCCTGTTTGTCCTCAGAGGAGTGGTTTAAGGCAGTAACTTGTAGTTTATTGGCCATTTTGGGTCATTTCCTGTCTTTTCCAGCCCCCTGCTATAAAGCACGCTTTGGCTTTTCTGGCTATAGAGAACTCAGCACTGCTCCTCGTGGTGTCCAGCAGAGTTCCTAGAGCAGCAGAGACCAGAAAAGACAAACTTTCCAGATTCTAAGTATTGTTTTCTGCATTTTCGACTTTTTAAGCGTTGCGACTGTTATTTCTGTCTGTTTTATTCTTGTATTACCTTTCTTTTACTGTTTTAATAGCTTGAATTGTTTATTGCACTTGCTTGTTTAAGTTTTGCTTAAAAGTTAAACAACAGGCTAATACACTCAAGTGTACTAGCTTTTGATAGCATTTAGTTGAAAAACAGCATTTATTGTATTTTCTGTGCATGTGAAAAAACCTGAAAAAAACAAAAAAATACTCTTGTTTTCCATACTTTTCTAATAGTTTGTTCCAGTGATCAGATTTTGCTGATCCCTGGGCTTTGTCTTGGTTCCTGTTTTCTCCATTTTCCTTGTTTGGTCAAGGGGTAGTTTCTTTACTCACTAGTGGGAGTAGGGAGTACTGAGCTGCCTGTTTGTCCTCAGAGGAGTGGTTTAAGGCAGTAACTTGTAGTTTATTGGCCATTTTGGGTCATTTCCTGTCTTTTCCAGCCCCCTACTATAAAGCACGCTAAGCAGGTTTAAACTATTCGGGCTACCTAAAGTCCACTCTTCAAATTTTCCCTTAAAACTACCTTCCTCGAACTATACTACTGATCTAATCAGCGTATCCTATAACTAAAAAGATCATCTCTACTTGACTCCAAGTAGACTATTCTCTATCTGTTAAACCTAGCACTTGCTCCTACAGTACTTATTACCTTGATACGGCACTCTTGTCATAGATAGTACCCCAAAAAGGCAACCCCCCATTTCTCGGTCACCCACGTCCCTCGGAATCTTTTTTAAAGTTTTTTGTCTATCCTTCTAGCATGTCGAGGCATCAGTTGCTAGTGTCCTCTCCTGCTCAGCTGGTGAACCTGGGAATATTGAGGCAATGCTACAATTGCCTCATGTACACAGACAACCCTCTCCTCCTCCCACAAAACACAAATACATGCGAGAGATGCAACTATACGGCCAAACTGGAGGCTGAGCTCTCTCAACATAGGACTGGCAAGACCAGTCAGGAGGAGAAGGTTACCACACACACTATAGACCCAGTCTCACATAGTACCATTACAACCTCAAATCATACACATAAACACACAAAGACATACTCGGAGGCTCTGATCAAAAATCTACCAAAACAGCAGAGGCCACCAAAGCAGACACCCAAACAACCACCACCTCAGAACACAACACCTGCAACACATAGACCTCACAGTCAGAGTGTCAAACAGTCACAGCCCTTAAGGCCAAACACAATGCCAGACACACTAGTCATTGGTGACTCCATAGTCAGACACACTGACGTCCCGCTCACCAGACTGAGTAAGGAGAAGGTCACAGTAAGCTGCCTGTCGGGCGCT
Source organism: Protopterus annectens (assembly GCF_019279795.1). Lineage (NCBI taxonomy): Eukaryota > Metazoa > Chordata > Ceratodontiformes > Protopteridae > Protopterus > Protopterus annectens. Next base: position 1,063,897,074 of record NC_056725.1, on the reverse strand, counting down.
AGAATCCGCCACATAACGCAAGCACTCAGGTCTCTCAACAGCAGGTACAAATATGACTCAGTCATTGTCCACGCTGGTGTAAACGACCTGAGACGTACCTCCTTGGACTACATGAAAAGAGACATTGAGGAGCTCTCTGATTATGTAGCCCAGGCAGGTATGACCCTGACCTTGAGCAGTATCCTACCTTCACCAAGAATGATGCCACAATACAGAGATAAGATGATCAGCTTTAACAATTGGCTTAAACACTGGTGTCATTCAAAGGGGATCCAGTGTCTGTCTGCCTGGGATGACATGCTGGACAAGCCACGCTGCTTCACAAGGGATGGCTTGCACCTGTCACCCTGGGATTCGGATATTGGCAAAGGCTCTTGCCACCCCATAGTGCCTTTTTAGGCAAGGCTCAAATTCTAAACCTACCACCCTAGAACACAAAAAGGGAAAAAACTAAGGGTAATGCTGCTCAATGCCAGAAGTCTAAATCTCAAAATGCACGCACTCGAGGCCCTTCTCAGTATGGAGAACATCGATGTCTGTGCTGTGACAGAAACCTGGTTCAAGGCTCCTGAGAGCACCCCAGCGCTATCAGGTTTTACCTCATATCATGCGTTCCGGCCCCAAAATCTGGACAATACCAAGAAAGGAGGGGGGGGTATCCATATTCATCAAGGACACCCACACCTCAAGACTGGTGGCAACGCACGATGCATCGGAGACCATCCAGGTGCAATTAACCATAGGCAAGACTGCTCTGCAAATTGTAGCATGTTACAGGCCACCCTCACAAACTCAGGAACCTCACATGGCCTTCCTGAAAACACTAGAGGGGATAAATGCATCACCAAACACCATCATACTAGGTGACTTCAATTACCCTAATATAGACTGGGAACACTACTCAAGCCCAAACACCCTAGCCCAAAAGTTCCTGGAATTCATAAACTCAAATGCCATGGAACAACTAGTCACCATCCCCACAAGAGGAGATAACATACTTGATCTCATCATCACGAACATGGGAGCACAATGTTCAACACCAGAAGTATACCCCTCACTGGTGAGATCAGATCACAAACTAATCTTGCTGGAGGTCCTCATCCCACCCCCACCTGAAATAAAAAAGACCACAGTAAAGAACTTCTCAAAAGCCAACTTCACACTTCTAAAGACTAGTGTGGTCTCCTTTAAGGCCCCTGAGCCGGCGGAAAACAGTACTCAAACCGCTGAATCACTTACAAATGCCTTCTACCAGCACCTGCAGGACTGCATGGATAAGGCAATCCCAAGCAAAACAAAGACTCTTTGTACCAAAGGCAAGCGTCCAGTCTGGTGGATCCCAGCCATAAACAAACTCTACAACAGAAGGAGGAAGCTACTACAAGATAGAGCAAAATCCTTAAAAGGTAAGACACCCTTGATCACTATAAGTAAAAAACTAAGAGCTTTCATAAAATCATCCAAAGCAAATTTCGAGAGAAAAATAGCTAAAGACTCAAAAGACAATCATAAGGCCTTCTTTAGCTATGTTAGAAACCTGGGAGGAAACTCCCAGATATGCTCAGAACTAGTTCAAAATGATGTGAAGATTACTGATCCTACAGACATAGCCAACATACTGGCTGACAGGTTCAGTGCAAACTCCCCCCCCTCCCCCCCAAAAGGAGAGATATCTATACCAAACGATTGCAGCCCCCCAAACATCTCCAGCGCACAAGTGAGAACTGCTCTCTCCAAAGCAAAAAACACAGCATCCATGGGACCTGATGGTGTCCCCGGCTGTGTGCTCCACGAACTCAATGAGGAATTAAACCCACAGCTAGGACAGCTGTTTAATCAAAGTCTTACCTCGGGATATGTACCCAGGGAGTGGCGCACTGCAACTGTGGTCCCACTGCACAAAGGCGGTGCCTCCACTGACCCTGGAAATTACCGGCCCATTAGCTTGACAAGCCTTATCTGCAAAGCCATGGAGAGGATCATAATGGACCTCATAAATAAAGACATAGGGAATTTGCAGACTTTGGATCCAACCCAGTTTGGCTTTGTCAAAGGCAGATCATGCCTTTTAAACTTGGTTGACTTTTTCAAACAGTCACCAAAGCCATTGATGAGGGAAAGGCAGTCCATACAGCCTACCTCGATCTGGCTAAGGCCTTCGATACAATACCCCACTCGGGTATCATTGAAAAACTCATCAGCTTAAATGTTAAACCATACATCACAAGATGGGTTGCAAACTGGCTGAGTGACAGAACCCACAGGGTCAGAGTTGCTGGCGCCATGTCAGACTCAAAGCCTGTCACAAGTGGTGTCCCACAGGGCTCAGTCCTGGGCCCACTCTTGTTTGGCATCTACTTTTCCAAGTACAAGCAAACACAGGAGGGTTATGGCTGACAAAGTTTGCAGATGACTGCAAACTGGGCCATAGTAGAAAACACATCTGACACAGATATCCTTCAGAAGGGTCTCACAGAAACGGATAACTGGTGCCAGAGCCATGGACTAAAGTTAAATGCCAAAAAATGCATAGTCATACCCTTCGGGAAAAACAAGGTTACCCCTAGCTACCAAATAGGTGGCAATCCACTGACCACAGAAGAAGTTATCAGGGACCTGGGGACCCAGGTTGATAGTAGTCTGTCATTCGACACCCATGTAGCTAAAGTAGTTAGGAAGACCTTCTACATTGCCCACCTTATCATGAAGGGATTCTCATCTAGATCAAGGGAGGTCATAGTCTCCCTTTACTCATCACTCATCAGACCAATGATTGAGTACAATGCCCCATTCGGAATGTATCTGACCCGACACTTGCAGCAGCTGGAGAGGCCACAAAAGTTCCTCACCAAAAGGATAAAGGGTCTCAAAAATCTGTCCTATGCTGCCCGACTGAAAGAACTCCAGCTCTATTCAGTCGCCACGCTTGCTCAGAGGTGACCTTTGCCTAACATACAAGGCCATGTCAAACCCAGATTTGATGAATATGCTTCACCTCAAAAAATCTAGATCCATCAGAGCCACAAGGGCGGGAGACTTAAACCTCGACACGGCTATTAATAGGACGTGCTGGAGGGATAGATTCATCACCCAAAGACTCCCTATGCTGTGGAACAAAATCCCGGTACATGTGAGGCAGAGCACCTCGCTGGCCTTGTTCAAGAGAAATCTTGACCAATGGATGGGAGATCGCAGATATACCCCAGGGATTACCTCAGTGTCACTGCTCGACAGAGGCACAGCAAAGTAATGGGTATAGTTCCCCATACTAAAGGGGTGGCGTAAGCCACAAAACGATGGGCTAGGCTTGTAAATGCCCTCGGGCAGATAGCCTAGTATGAACCTATGAACCTATGAACCTAAGTCTGATTGAAGAGCTACTGGTAATATGATAGGAAAGTTTGGCTGAAGAATGAGATATGTAGTATTGGAGATTTTCACTCTGCTGACCAGCTGCACTCTGAATAACTTATCCAAGTTTAGCAAACGTTGCACATACCTCAGAAAAACGGAATTCCCTAGTTGTAGTAGTGAGGGTTTTATTAATTTCAATTATTTAGTCTTTGAAACACCTTTTCTGTCAGCAAAATGTGTGTGTGTACTCTTGTGGCTGCATTGTAAATGCACAAAAGAGTACATTTCAAAAATATATTTTTTGTGGATATAGTTAAGGACAAGACAAAATGAGCTGTGCGGATTAAAATAAAGTTACAGTGGCAGAAAGGACTAAAAAGTGGAAGTCACAGAAAGCACAAATAGCGATTTAAGCCAGTATAAGAGGTTAGAGCCATGTAGTCATATGAGCTATAGTGTACTAAATCCAGAGATTGCCTGGTCTCAATTGCAGTCTCAGAGGATGACTTGGCAACCATTAATACAGTCCAATGAACTGAGTTTAGGAAGCAGCTGGAACTCCAGAGAAAGATGTGGTTATGAAACACCTAAGAAGGCAACAGTAGAGGGAATATGGCAAGTCAAAGTACAAGACAGTATGTAGAAAGAGAAGTCAAAGCCGCAAAGAGAAAGGCAAAGCTGCAGAGGAAGAAACAAATGTTTTCAGGAGTTTGTTGAATTTTTGAATGACAATAAATGGGGGATTCAGTTTACAGCCACTTTTAAAACAGAATTGCCTTTGTGGATGTGTTAGTAACTAGAAATGCTGACCATACATTAACATCTGAGGTTTATCGTAAACACTCCCAGGTCAGCTCCTTACTCCATGCTACCAGTTTTCATCCTCTTCGCATATGCAGAAACATTCCAAAGTCACAATTTTTACGTATTAAAAGGATATGTTCAGATGCAGCCACTTATCATTCTTATGAGGAAGATTTAGCCATGAGATTCAGGGAGAGGGGCTACAAGAGAGGGGACATCTATCAGGCCAAACAATGGGCATCCAATCAGGATAGGAACAATTTACTTCAATATAGGGACAAAACAGCAGACAACAATTCACAAATTAGATTGGTTATGACTTATGGTAGGAATACTAATGTCTTACTCAACAGTGTCCGCAGGCACTGGAATATCCTATTAGCTGATGCCAGGTTATGTGAGATTTTAGATGATAGATGTCATTTTTCTTTTAGAAGAGGCAAAAATCTTGGCTCATACATGAGTCATTACAAACGTGTATAAATCTGATATAAACCCAACATAGACAACATTAAAAGGTGGGATTTTGAACGAATGTTTCCCCTGTGGTCACTGTACCCACTGTAAAAGGATGTTGAAGACTCGACAATTTACTAGTAAAAATACTGGGCAAGTGTTTAAAATTTTATTTTTTGCTAATTGTCAGTCAGATTGGCTTATCTATATGGCCACTTGTAGATGCTCTGCTTTTTATGCGGGACAGACCTGAAGACCAGTTACATTTAGAATTTCAGAACACCTAAGTGACATCAGGGTTAAGAAACCAACAAATGCTTTATATAAACATACTGAGAAACATCATAATGCACTCTTTAATTTCATGATTATTGACAAAATAAAAGGTAATAGGAATAATAAATTAGGTTGGCATCAATTGTTGAATAATAAAGAGAAAAAATGGATAATCAAACTGGGTGCTTTATTCTCACCAGGACTTAATGAATACTTTTAATGGAATGAATTAATTGAAGTAATTTTCTCATTCAGCCTCTAGTGGTGATATGCTATAAAAAGAGAATGTTTGCAACTGTAATTTACTACACCGATGAAGGCTTGATAAGCTTACAGCCGAAACCGGTCTGTTCAGTAATCCTATTTTTATTAATAAACCTTTCTGTCATGGTTTGCTGGCTCTGCATTTCTTTTTTGTCATTTGCATAAGACATTATGAATGGCATCTTTGTAGCAATTCCAGTTTTCCACCCTAGTTTTCCAAAATCGTTCTTACACCTTACTATTAAAACATTCATAACTAATATAAATATCACTTACGCTCATAAGGAATCCTTGTTGCACCCATACTTAAGTATCATTAACCAGTTTTATATATCAGTAAGCAAACAGTCAATGTCAGGAAGAGCAGAGACTTGCAGGTATTGCTTTTGCTGCAAACATTGTTCAAATGTCTAGTCTGAGCTCAAAGCCCTTAAAGTTCATGACATCTGTGCTCATTGTTGCCAGTACTTCTATGATGTTACAATGACGTCTTCACTATTATTTTTATGTCATTAATCGGGACATAAAGCATGAATTCAAAGCTAATAAACACTGCATAGTTCAATAATATTTTGCAATTCTTCCCCTCCATGATAGTTATGGTACCTCTGTATGTAGCATCTGCAGAACTTGAGGAAAGTTCTAGAAATCCCAGGCTACCCAGAAAATACCTGGGCTGTGCCTGCAAATGGTGTAGTGTGATTAGTGTACTACCTTTGAAAACAAACTAAATAAATTGCAATTCACATTGTTCTGCAACATATAAATAACACATTTAAAAATACATTTTTGATTAAATAGTTAACCAGACAAACTGAGTTATGAGCATATCAGTCCAGCACAAGTAATCGCATCTAAAAGAATCAGTAGAATAAAACAGTAATAAACAGTCTAATTGAAGTGCACTGTATAACAAATATAGCGAATGAAAATGTACTCAACAAGTAATTCAGACATGAATCTGAAATGGCAGTGCTACTATATCATTTTACAACTTCCCTAACCCATGAAGAACTAATAGTGCACAAGATAGATAACCCCACATGCATACCTACAGCCATAGACACAATATATATATGTGTGTGTGTGTGTGTGTGTGTGTGTGTGTGTGTGTGTGTGTGTGTGTGTGTGTGTGTGTGTGTGTGTGTGTGTGTGTGTGTGTGTGTGTGTGTGTGTGTGTGTGTGTGTGTGTGTGTGTGTGTGTGTGTGTGTGTGTGCATATATATATATATATATATATATCTATATCTATATACATATATATATATATATATATATATATATATATATATATATATATATATATATATATATATTAATAAAGAACTGCAAAGCTATACCATATTGTTTTATATTTAAGAATTGGATTACGTAGTCCTGTACCTCTGAAGCCCACCCAACTAGCTGGTCCCATGTCCATCATTACATGTCATCTGACTTGTGCCTGCACTGCTGTATTCAGCAGGGAAACCAGCTGGCCCATCATCCATCATAGCAGGTCATCATACCTGTGCCAGCTGGTCCCCATCCAGTCATTGCAGGTCATCTTACCTGTGCCTGCTCTACTGTACTGAGCAGCAAATCTCCATCACCAAAGTGAGGTGATTCCCCAACTCCTGCCAACCCTCATTCTTCTTCTAGGTCCACTTTGGAGGAGGTCTGGTCCAACTGCTGCAGTAGATAGATGAGTATATTGGATCATTTCAGAGACCAGACTAGGGCATGACCCTGTGCTATAACATATTCCATTGACTGAAGGACCAGGTTCAGAATGAGATTTAGAGGTGTGAACCTGAGATTATTATAATGGGAACCAGACTCACTATGGTGGGATATCACTCTGCCTAACCCCTTTTGCCTTATGTGGGTACAGGCCTGGTGCAATAAGGCATAGAAAAGCATAAATGTAGTGCATAAGAGTGAGCATCTTGCAGTTAAGCTGTGGCTTGCATGGCACTTATGTGTGTACATGAGCCACATGCAGCTTATCCAAAGGCAACTATAATGAGAACACTTAAATATCTGAGTATCAATGCAATTCATGGAGCTAAGCTTAGCTAAGCTACAGCTGCAAAACATCTTCCTAAATTGACCAAACTTGCACCAGTATTTTACACCCCACCATTTTAAAACTCACTGGGGTCTGTGTTTAGGGGGAAATCAACAGAAATCATAAATTAACATAAAAGTTTTATAAATTGCAGAGATAGCAGGAAATTATTGAAAATGGCAGTTATTAATGCATTTTACTGTGACATATTCAAAGCCTTCTAATTTGTCAATGCAAGAAATATTTCAATCCTTGTAATGCGTTTACCAGCAAAGATTTGGAATGTATAAAGTACTATTTTTACTGATGCCTACATTAATTTTACATCCATACAGTGGCTTTCTGTAGAAACTAGTGTATGACAATGGGAATGCCAAGTACCATACTACATGTATCTTCCCTGTAGCTAAGCAATGAAATACATGATTAATTAATAATTGCTTTACCACAACTTTACAGCAAACACTTCTAGGTCTACATCTTTCAGTGCTTAGTCTCACACATACTGCAGTAGCTGAATGCATGACATGGAAAGTAGTGCAAAGGAGACTCTAACCCAGAAGTCATTATTAATGTTTCCCTGTGTCTCTCCTACTTTGAAATTAGTGAATGAAAAGGATGACCCATAACTGATTGTGTTACCAAGATGAGGAAGGTGTAACTCTTTGTTAAAATGTAATTGCAGATTACAAAATATTGCAACAGGAGAGACAGCATCAAACCTGAGGAGAATCACATTCTCATGGATGTCGTGAAAACATATAGGAAATGTATTTTTGAAAAGGAGGGGCAAAAAGTAGCAGAGAGAGAGAGAGTGAGGGAAGGAGAGCTAAGGTATGAAATCAAACAGTGGCTAACACAAATGCTGTAGGGGAAAGAACTACACCTTGGCACAGTCTAGGAAAGAGCTAATGACATGGTGGGATGTACCAAGACAAAGACTGGGAAGAATGCAATTGACAGTAGCCCTTCCACAGTCCAGCCTTTAATACAGGATGAGGAATACCTTCTCTCTGTATAAGAGGCAATGATTTTAATGCTGAGGAGGATGCTGCAGGAATCATCTGAGATGGTGCTGACACCAGTACATTCACACACATACAATATCCATAAGCAGGCAAGCAGAAGATTAATGTTTAGCTGGCTTTACTCATTTCTGGCTACATGCATTTGACATTACATCTCCACAAGTATCACTCTTACATGTATCCTCAATCAGGCAGTCCATCGACATTAGGCATAGCACAACCTCTATAGGTACTGCATGGTAAATGTGGACATTATACTTTTCAGAAGAAATCATATTAAGTGTCACAGCTCAAATTACCACATTATTACTAATTTCCTAACAGGGTAACTAGCAAAAACAATTGCATGCTTTGCTTCAGCACAGAAGGTTGTTGTTGACAACAGAATGCCTGACAAATATGATGCATTAACTCTCAGTCTCATGACACAGATTGAGGGCCATGGTGCACAGTTGCAAAGTTTACTGGCTTGGCCCCCTACCCAACAGCAGGTGGATAAATCCGTACGCAGGGACATGGGGTCACATACTCAGAATGATATAGGACTGATTACAACAGGGGAGTACCACATAGCTCAACACCCATATTTTGTGGATATCCTGAACCCCTTGATGAAGAGACTACCCTTTCAAAAAGTAGCAGTCCCCACTGACACAACTGTACACAAGGATGGTAGGTGAACACATATTTCACAGTTGACTCTAGAGGCATGCAAGGCCTAGTCTGCTCAGCAGCTTATGCGCTGCCATGTAGTTCTAGGCCAAGCTACTTACACTAAGAGTGATGTGGAGATGGTTAAAGTGCTACAGTGTATACATGAGGAGAGTCAGTAGTACAATGGAATGGTTGAGACCAGGCAGGGCTAAGATGGTGATCTTCACATGGACTGTGGTTGCTCATATGACAGCCATGTTTGTCTCCTTGCACACACACTAGAAAACACTTGCCAGACACATACACACATTGGATTCAGAGCTGGACATGGTAGAGGAAGTGTCTGCATGCATGTTGGATGATTGTCTATACAACACTTATATCTCAAGAAGGTGCTAAAGCATTCATGTGGATTCCCACAAGAAGAAGGCAATCAGAGCTTATCAAACTTCCAAAACATGTGGAAGAACCTCTCAGCCAAGGTCTAGTTTCACAGCACTGTTAGCTCAATATCAAGAGATTCTCCTGCAGTAAGTAGATCCCCTCACTGGAGCAACTCAGCATCGAGCTCACATGTAGCACTTGCTCATGATCTCCGGGACCATTACCCATATTATCTGCAGGAGACATTGTGTATGACAACTTTCAGATATAAGATAGCTTTTGGCCATCAGTAACACAGTCATTACTTACCTTGAAGTCACTTTGAAAACTGGGCAATTGCTGTAGTTAAGCCGTTATGAAAATAAATAAATAAATAAATAAATAAAACAGCATCATTCACAGATTTCATTTTAAAAGCAACTCTTTTTCTAGCCCAACAGATAAATTCAAACTCAGTAACAGTGCAATGAAACCAGTAGTTTAGTAAGGGTGATGCAAGTGGGCAACTGCCGTGGGTGTAATGTATTAGGGGATATGACTGAGAGTTTCTGAGTTTTTGTTTTTTGCTCTTGATGGAAAAGTTGAGGAGGTATGTATTGCCTGTAGGAAGCCAATTGTTACATTTGCACCAACTGGCTTGTTACAGTGCAAACAGAAGTCCTTTCTTCACTGAGAGGGGTGTTGATCAGCTCTGGGAAGACATTTTTTTTTTTTTACTTCATTTTGAAGACAAGTTGGGAATGTGGATTAGTAGGAAGCTGTTTGTGAAAACTAATCAGCTTCAGTGTAAGTTGAAGTCTTTTTTTTTTTGAAGCGCTAAGGGGGTTAGGTCACTGTATGTGAATAGTCACCGGGCAAGGGACAAGCCTTTGTCATTCAGAAAATAAAACAGAAAGGGGGCATACAATATGACCTTTGCCACTCTATAGATCCAGAAATGACTACGAGTAGCAACATTATAATGGTTTGCACTTACCAGCGAGTTGATGATGAGATACTTTACCGTGCAGTAATGGATAGTTCTGGGATCTTGTGCACCTAACATGAAAATCATGGACACTGTGAAGATGGTGGGCTGTCACATTGCTAATGCATCCCATGCATTACATACTACCTGGCAGCTGATGGAATGGTATCCCTTCTTGTACTAATACTGTCACCCCCCCCTCCCATGGTCTAGATGGAACCCTTATAGAACAGGTGTGCAATTTATCACACCAAACACCTCATTGAATTGAGTCTTTCCACCCATAGGAGGCATGCATGTACTGGATTGGTCCTCTGATAACATTGGGAAATAGATGTACCTATCCACATATGTAAAGCGTGCCAAGCAACTGCTGAAGTATCCTCAAGTAGAAGTCTGTGAGTTATCCAAAGTGTCTCCAGTTTGTTTCTGGAAGGTTCTGCTGGGCAAGTATAATGAGGGCTGTACATAACTTGGTATCCACAGGTATAGGAAGGCAATGCATTCCCCAAGTTCCACTCTGTGAGCCATACAAATGCAGCAAAGCCAACTTTAAATCATTATTCATTCTAAACCTGCCGAGTATTGCCTGCTTAGCAAAGCTGATGTGAGTAATTATTTATCCATATCTTCTTCCTGGCTGGAAATGACTGCTTTGTGCACCGAGTTTTGTCATGACCAAAACTAGCTTTTCTAGTGGGATACATCTAGAAAGGCAGTGAAAACAAACATCTTTCTGTAATACAAGGTGGATGAAAAAGTCATAGTTTTGCCTTTTATAAGCCATCTGTTCACAGCGTACTTGTGCATTAAAAGTGACTGGATCACATAAATGTGGGAAGCAGCCCTATTTCCATAGGTTAGTCACGTATCCTTCCATGGTCAGTTACATCTCATTATTTCCTAATTTCTATTTTTTTTTTCTCAAACTGGTTCTAATAGCAGCATCTAAGTACAGCTATAGCCTCTCCTAAGCTGAGTATATTCACCATCCATGCAGATATCCACTGTGTTTATGAGTACCGATTATGAATACCACCCATAATCTTTTCTTCCAAATACATGCTTCTTCATAATTCTTCATATTTGTCCATGGTTTCTTCAGTTGATTTTGTCACGTCATGTCACACTTCTTTTCACATCATGTCACACTTTTTTCCTTCTATTTTCACTCAAGATACTTTCAACCCCTTATTTTTTTAGTAGTAACCTTTCCTTAACTTGTTTTTCTATTATATCTACTCTTCTGCAACCGTTGCGTCATTTAGAAATTTGCAACATCTTTTTATTTAATTTTTTTTTTTTTTTTTGCAAAATGTTCCTAAATATTTTATAATCCATGTTTTCTTTGTGTTATAGGTCTCCTGTTTTTGCATCTATGTTTCTTTTTTCTTTCATATAAATTGAATAACATGCACTTTTATACCAGCATGTATAATTTCATTTAGAACCTCAGCAAAACATTTTTTTCCCTTTATCACCATTCAGGGAGGTTGGCATAATGGTTAAGGTGTTTACCTTACAAACACATGGTGTAGGGTTTGATTCTCGCATGGGATAACTGGCTAGGCTTAAAATGGCCAACAAGGGCAGTTAGCCTAGTACTAATCTATGAACCTATCTATATATGTGTAGATATATAGATAGATTTATCATCTGGCTCTTAAGATGCTACCTTTAAACAATGTTCATAGTTGGTTACCGTTATTCCTCATTCTACCCTCTAGCTTTACTCATTGTCTGTATATCATATGTTTTTTTCTTCCTTATGCATATTTTCATGTACTGTACAATCATATCAATGATTGTTTTCTGTTTATATTTTTACTTTTGTTTCTTTATTAAACATTTCTACCATTTTTCTTCTTTAGACTTTACATTTTACCATAAATTGTTACATATTCTTTCCTTTCAAAACATTCTTCTGTCTGAATAACATAATTTAATTTTTATTCTATTTATATGTTTTTCTTTCTGCATTTGTGTATTTGTTTTTCTTTCTAAATTTCGTATGCAACATTATGTTTTCAACCATATCCTCATATCATCTAACTAATAACCTACAATCTCTTCTTTTTACTTCTCTATTAACATTCTTTTTTCTTTCCTGTTAACATTTTCTATATACTTATGCACTTTTTTATAATTTGCTGCCATGACCATGTTTTATAAAATGGTCAAATTATTTTGTGATTCTTCTACAAATAATTTCTTTCCTTTTGTAATTCTTTAATGCTGCATATATCTTCAGTTGGTATTTTAATCTTTTAATGCCTTTACATTCCCAAGTTATTTCTCCATTATCACCTATAATAGCAGACCCATTTCTTCCCTTCTTAAATTGTTTTCATACCTTCTGATATCAGTATGTAACCCATCACTGTTTTTACATTGTCTCTTTTACAAGTATAACTGTCTTTTCCAAAACTAACTTTCCAAAATTCAAGAATTTAAGAAAAAAGCAATACCAGAATGGAAGCTATGGAGCAAAATGCCCTAACATTTGCAGTTAGCATGTTCATCTTAAAAAACACTATCAGACTGTAAGGCAATGCAGAATACAACAAACTTAAATACAATTTAAAAGAAGCACACAAGTTGTGGTAACCAATAAAATGTGTGCACTGGTTATTACATCTTATAAAGGGGAAATATAAAACTCAGCAATTCAACCTTTTAAAAACTACAGCATATTTAAAACTGATCAATTCATTTATGCCTGCTGATGAGAAGGCATCAAGGGTGAACTGCCACTTAGGTTCTGTTACGTCCAGCAAATCATTAGAATTTCTTCCTGTAGCATCATAAACTTCAGCATCCAAAATAAACAAGCAAACAAAAAAAAATGCTTAGAGTGCTGGCAAACATTGGCATGCCTGCATAACATCATTTATGTTCTATAAGTGAAATGCATAAATATGCTCATATATATATATATATATATATATATATATATATATATATATATATATAGTTGCAGTTGAGAAGACTGAACACTCATATGAGCAAACACTATTTACTGATGTAAAGAATGTGAATGCTCATACGAGCAACCACTCTCTTTAATGGCAGTTTAGCCTTTTTAATTGAGATCACATTGAGGTGCGGCAAGGGAATTTGCCCTTACCCCTCTATTGTGTAGTCTCAGAGTTGGTACATATAATTAGCAGAGGATGGGGAGTACAAGGGGGCCTGCCCCAGCAAAAAAAAATAGTTTTAATGTCTTTCATTTTTGATCATTTTAGATTCACTCTAAAATGATTTTTCATTCTACATTCACTCTTTTGAGAGTTTGATGTTTCGTGATGCATTTATATATAGACAGATATATATATATATATATATATATATATATATATATATATATATCTATATATATCTATATATATATATCTAGTGTATATATACACAATTATGTCATAAATGATGAAATGTTTAAATGTCCAAAAGAAAAAAAGCAGCACTAAACACATTGATCATTAATAACATTTAACACTACATGCATCTAACCTACAGCAGATCACAAAAGCAAAACTATTTCCTTTTCTGATCTGTAGATCTAAAACCCTCCAGGACACTAAAACAAATTTGTCTAAATAGTAATAGTATTATGGGAAGGGTTTTAAAAGGTAAGCTGTAGAGTTAGAAAACCCCAACCCCTAACTAATAACTTTAAAGCTTCCCTTAAAAAACAAAAACTATCCATAACACTACCACTATACAAGACAAGCTGATACATATATATGGATTCATTTTATAATCTCAAAATACTGAAATGTCAAATTTCAGTATATTGAGACCATAAAGTCGAATTTGCAGAATAGCAAAAGTGCAAAACCAAGAATCCGGATATGTCAAATTCGCAGTTATGGTTTAACGTTACATGACATGGAGTGTATGTGTGGGTGGTGTGCGGTTTTGTGTGTGGATTTAGATGGAATTTAAGGTAAGTGACTAATTTGTAAAGGTCTGGGGTAAGTGTTTGAGTGTATGTGAGTGTTTTTGGAAGCTGTACGTGTGGGTTAGGGTAGGCAGGTAAAATTATGAGTGTTTAATTGTTGACTGTGGTCGTGTTTGTATGTATGTGATGTGTGTGTGCGAGGGACTGTAGAATGTCTGGTTGTGAGTTTGCTGTCTTATACTGTTTGGTGCGATCTCGAAGTTAGAACATATAAGAAGGGGGTGAAGGAGGGCTAGCTCCCCCTACTTATTTGTATTGTAGGTTTGTAGATGTGTGTCACTATGTTTGTGTGTGTTTTTTTTTTTTTTTTTTTTTTTTATAGTAGTGTGGGTAGTGTATTGTATGTGTAGTGTGGTGTATAATGTTTTTAGGTTTGGGACTTTAAGTTTTTCGGTTTACGTTTCACGGTTTTTGGCATTTTGTGTTTTGTGGGATCAACTTTATAGTCCCAATATATTGAAATTCAACATTTCAGTATTTCGAGATTATAAAGTGAATCTATATATATATATATATATATATATATATATATATATATATATATATATATATATATATATATACATACACACACACATATGTACCAAAACACACTCATCATGCTACACCTAAACCCTTACCCCAATCCTGAAAAGCTCACTCCCAATCACACACAAAAGCTATCCTCCCACCTAACCCATATCCTAACCCTAAAACCCATTAACTCACACACACACACACACACACACACACACACACACACACACACACACACACACACACACACACACACACACACACACACACACACACACATACACACACACCTATATTACATAACAACCATCTGCCCAAGTGAACATTTAATAATTTAAGCATTTGCTAAAAAACACACCCACTTTCTTTGACAAAACATGTCTTCTTAGAAAGTGACAGTACAAATATATGTGAGTGTGCATATATACAGTGTGTGTGTATATATATATATATATATATATATATATATATATATATATATATATATATAAATGGGTCTACTTCACTTGATTGAACGCTCACTAGACTGAACCTCATTTAAAGGAGCACACTTGACTGAAAGCTCACTTGACGAAAGCTCACTTGACTGAAATTCATTTTGTTGAAAGGTATATGCCCTTTTCCCCATTGTAGTGTTATCCTGGAGTTACTATATATAGTAAGGGGGGGTGTGAGGGCAGGCCCCCCACATAGTTTGTGCATATATTGTGTTCTAAAAAGAGTTATTCATTATAGTTGTAAGTATCCATGTATATGGTTTACAATGTATAAAATAAGTGGGAGTGATTATGTGTTTATGTTGCAATAAGTGACTCTTAAAACATTAAGCCAGAATTTAATATTTATATGTTTATAATTCTTGAAGTATGAAAAATGTGTATCTTCAGGGTTTGTGGTTTTAATAGTGAAGGTCATTAGTTTATGATCCAATTTAACTGCGGTAGGAAGTCACCACGGCAGTAGTTCATGAAGAATCTATATTTTGAAAGGGTCAGGTCAAGTATATTTTACCCTCTAGTAGGTTTGTTGACAATCTATTCCAGGGAGCTTTTTTTTGTGAAAATTTAGATAGTCTGTGTGTATCCTGCATTTCAGGTATAGGTCTTCTAGTTTATTGATGAGTAGTTAAAATCTTCCAAAATAATGGAATTTTTGTTTATAGAGAACTAATTGATTACATATAGGAACTTTACATGAATGTTGGGGGGCACAGAGGGTGTCCTATAATGGCTTATAAACTGATAGTCTGTTTTGTTTAGAGTGATTTGGAGATCAATTAGCTGTTAGTTTGCTTGTAGGTTCCTGGAGATCTACCTAGATGTGACATGGTCCTTTACAAATATGAAGATGCCACTGCTGATGCCATTGGGTCTGAAAGCATGCTAGGCACCACACCCAAGTATGGAGGGAGTGCTTTCTGAACACTTACACCAAGTTTCAATTACACAGACATGGATGTGCTCCAAATGCAGGAGAGCCTCAAGGTTAGGCACTTTGTTGCTGAGGCTTTTGGCACAGGGCAGAGATACCTTAATGATATCATGTTTTCCACTGAATATGTTAATTATGTCGGGATGTCCAGAAAAGGTAATACTGAGGCAATAAAGGCTTTAGCCAGAATGCAGAAATGTTGGCGCAAGAGGTGCAAACAATCCTTTGCAAAGCAAGTAGGACTATCAACCATGTCATTCCATTCTGATACATACTGAATCACCCAGGAATGACATAAAATATGTTGATTTCAACTGATGAAACCAATTAACCTTTCTTTGTATCTAGGTATCATTCTTGGAGAAGGAAGGATTCTGCTCAGGGCCAGAGTCTTACCTGCATTTGTCACATAAACTGAGAGTTTTGAATTACCTCTCTGCATATCCCTCAGGATTTTGCATTGCAAATCAAGTCCGCAATCATTAAAATATTGTTTATTGGTAGAGTAGTTGTGTGTATTGGATGTGGGAAGATTAAACTCTTAGTGACCCTTTATGGGAAATGAGACAGATAGTGATGTGATGCTAGATTTTTGCTGAGACCTAGTCTTTGTGGACCTTGGAGGCTTGGCAAAGATGGTGCAGTGGTATAATTGTTACCTCACAGCACAAAGTTCTCTGGTTCAATTCTTGGCTGGAGTGCCTTCTATGTGGAGTCTGCATGTCCTCTCTACATTCGTGTGAGTTTTCTCTGGGTACTCTGGTTTCGTCTCACATTACAAAGACATGCATTTGGAGCACTTTTCCCCAGGCCTCTGCTGAAAATTGGCTTCATTCTAAGTTGGACTTTCCCGGTCAACAAATGTTAAATAAATAATAATTATTATATATTTTAGTGCGGGTTTGCATACAGTGTTGATGATGTGCATGTATATGTGTGTGTGTGTGTGTGTGTGTGTGTGTGTGTGTGTGTGTGTGTGTGTGTGTGTGTGTGTGTGTGTGTGTGTGTGTTTATTAGAATGAGGCCCTCTTGTTACATAAATACTTGCATCTCACTCATAAGGAGGGTATTTTAATAAGTAAAAGTTGGTTATGTGTGAGCATTAGGCAGATGTTACACTGTTTATGGACACCAGATGTCATGAGGCTGGCAATAGAAGGAAAACAATTATTTATTTCATTGACATTTACTGGAAAAGCCTGACTGGGCACAGGTGTCATTTTTCAGCAGAGCTCCTAGGTAACAAATATAACACACTCACTGTTTAGAATAACACATTTTATTATGCAGTTACAGTGTATTTATAGCATAATAGTATAATAAAATTTGTACTGATATTCAGAAACATTAATGTACAGCATTGTATTAAGAATTTGCAAATATAAGGATGGTGTACAAGACAAGCATAATTTAAGAAATAGATTTAAGTGTGGTATTAGAAGGGATAAGCAAGTTTAAGTCTTAATAGAAAAATAACAATGGAATGGAAATTTTGTTCTGCTGAATTAAATGTACATATAGTAGTCTAAGTTTTACAATTAAGTGAAGTATTACAAGGGGATATGCAGGTTATGTGATCAAGTACTTTGAAGGGCAGTATAAGAAGGTGATGAAGGATGTTAGGAGAAGCTATGTTCCAGAAGAGGAACAGGAACAAAGCCAGGAGGCAGAGAGGAAGTCTTAGTAATGGTTTGAAAAGAAGAACCTGATTGATATAGAAATTGTATTCCAAGTTCTAGCTGCACTTTTGGAAAAGAGACTGAATCCAGCAGCCCTTTGTGGGTTGTAGATGGTAACCAGTTGTATATCATTTGACCAATATGACAGTTTGGTAGATAGTATTGGATTATCGGGGTAATTGCTGGGCAGACAAATGGGATATAGATGATTTTGTAGGTTAAGATGAGGTGGCTATAAGACGGGTGGTGAGGAATTTCGAACCAGTAAGTTTTTCATTGCTAAACAATGGTGGCTCTGATAAGGTTTTTTGCAAACAAATCTGTCATTTTTGTTGTAGTATTGTTCAAATTTAGAACTAAATGAGGCTTGTAGATTGGTCATGATAGGGGCTCCATGCAAGAGCCAGGGTAAGAAGTAAGTGTAAGCAAGAGTTACCTCGGCAAAGTCTGTAAGGAATTTCTTTACTCTGTGAAGAGTACCTGGCTTTTGATTGGCTCTCTTGATGTTGTTGTGTATATGTAAATCAAATTTAAGTCTGTCATCTCAAGTAGTTTTGTATGTGAAGTAACTTCAATTGTGGTATTGTTTAAGGAATACATTTTAAAGTTTGTTTTTTTTTTATCATGGAAATAGGACTCTGGGAAGAAAAATGACAATAACTTAGTTTTTGAAGAGATTTGGTTTTCCTGTAGCCAACTTTCAATAGAGTTAAAGGCTTCTTGAGTAACTGTCTGAAGATTTATAAGATTATCTGAAGTGCATATTTGGGTAGAAACATCAGCATATTGTATGAGGGCAGACAAGCAGTGTAACCTTTCATTTTAGTCAAGAGGTTTGCAGAATTAGTTTGAATACACAGATTACCATATTCATTTAAGTGATATATATATATATAGAGGCATTTGTTGACTGAGATAGTCTTTATTACATAGAAAAGTTCCACAGAAATAAGGTTTTACAAGGTAGATGATTGAAAAGAACAGATTCACGGTATAATCTATTACATAGTAGATATAGCGGTATAGGTTACACTATGTACATAGCTAGAATAGGAAAGCAGTATGAGGTATAATGTATACTTTTTTTCCAAAGGCTGGGAACATAGGATTCTTAGATGGATCTGTTTATGAGTATGCTAATGGGGTAAGCAATTGCTTCTGTGGCAATTCATAGGTACTTTGTGGGTAATCCATCTGCTGCACTGGAACTAGGTTTTAGTTTTAGAAGTATTTTTTTCTTTCTTTTTTTTTTTTTTTTTTTTTTTATGAAAGAGATTGGGACAGTTGAGATTATGAATTTGGGCTTGGAATTGGTTGTAATGGAGCTTATATAAGTGGATGATGGGGACTCAGACTGTGTGTGACTGGGAATAATGGATTGATCTGGAATATTTGTAGTAGGGAGCAGAGGTTGGGATTGTGTGTGCTGCAATACAGTAGTTTCTGCTGGAATGTTTAATGAAGGGAGAGGTTGTGAGAAATTGGTTGTAATATTAGCTTTATCTGTCTATATTTATACAGGGTCATAGGATCATAGGAGGTTACTAGGCTAATGGCCTCAGGGCCCTTACAAGCCTAGCCAAGTTCAACCTGTGTTCCCAAGGGAGTCTGGTTCAAGCAGACACTACAATTAGAACCTATTGCCCCTGTCCAAGAGGGACACAGATGGAACTCCTGAGGTGAATTTCTGGTTACATATCCAATCATCCAAATTATGCTTAAATAGGGAAAATGAGGGGCTTTGTTTAACATGAATAGGAAGCTTGTTCCAAAGGTGGGGCAACCTCTGTGAGACAAATCTGTCTCTCCAGCAAGTTCTGTTGATGTCACCTACCAGGTTAAGGTCCTTTGAGTGAGTGACCCATATGCCATTTGACTTGAGAATGTGCAGCATTTCCATTAAAAGTGGGTCAGTGATTGCTCTATATGCAAGCCACATGTCGCCTCTGAGCAGTCTGTACAACGTTGAGAAAAGTGACAATTATTTTAGTCTGTCCACATAAGACAGATCTTGAAGACCCTGAATTTTCTTTGTAAGGAACCTTTATGGTCTCTCCAATTGCTGCAAGTGTTTGGAAAGGAACATACCAAAGGCAGCATTGTACTCTATTATTGGCCTGATAAGAGAAGAGTACGGGGGGGGGTAACCTCTTTTTTTCTCCTGGAGGCAATGCTCTTACTTATGAGATGAGCAATATAAAATGCCCTTCTTACCACTGTGGAGACATGGTGATCGAAGTTAAGTTTTGCTGTCGTCTTTTGTGCCCAGATCTCTCATCACTGACTTTACTTTGGAGGAAATAACTAGGTCTAGCAATGACTACTGAGTATGCAGTATGCAGAGTAACTACCATTGGCAACATAGAGCAAGTACAAGCTAAATTTGCTAAAGCAGAGCAGCTATAGGCTACTTTGCATACCAGTGCAATTGCAGTCAGCTTTACATGTTACAGATAGTGCCAGTCAATAGTGATTTAGGGAGTTTAGGTGGTATAGGGAAATATAATTCAAGATGCCACAGAGAGAAGCTGAAAAGGCTGAAAAAACTTCAAACATGCTCACTGGCTAATAGCAAACCAACACTCTTCAACATTATACAACAATCAGAGGCCTAGAAAGTGCTGGGTTCTTCAACACTTTCACTAGAGTTATTCTAGCAGCATATCTCAGCTAGATTACTAATACTCACCCGCAAGTGCAATTATTACAGTAAACTTAATAAGAAGGCAACAAAATGTATTTAACCCAGGTTTTGTAGGGTTGGTATTTTAGTTAAATGAGTTGTGGGCTGCTCTTAACATGGACAATTTATAACAACACAGAAAAGCTGACAAAGCTGGAAAAAAAAACACATCCAAGCACAATATACAACACTCAAACAGACAAATATCAAGAAGCAAGTAATTCCCCTTAAAGCTGCCCGACACACATATACTCACACACACACACACACACTCACACACACACACACGCACACATGCACACACACACACACACACACACACACACACACACACACACACACACACACACACACACACACACATACACACACACATGCACACACACCCATGCATGCACACATGCACACACACACACTCATACATGCATACACACATATGGACACACACACACTCGCACCCTCGTGTGAGTATTCAAACACATATGTATTCATACTCACACATGTACATGAAGGCACACAAACACATACAAAATGACTAATAAAGTGAAGTTACTCGGCAATGATCGCTTTCATTTTTGCTTCTCTCTCTCTTTCATTAAATGCAATATCACCCTTAGATATAAACTGATGACCTCAATTAGTTAGTATTTCTTATGGAATGTATGTTAATGACTGAAACAATTATTTATTACTAATTCACAGTAACTGATTTTTACTCGACTCATACAATTCACAGAGGAAGGTGAAAGTACACAGGGATCCTTTTCTTTTCTTTGCCTTTAACTAAATCAAGTACATTATGAATAACCTTTTGATGTTGAAATGGAAATACTGCTTTCCTTAGTGAAATATGTATTTAGGATTAGATTTTTTTTTCTGTTACACAAAGATATTTATTTACAGCACTGACTAATCAGGCACACAGTTTTTCTAATTTTCCACTTAATTGAATTTGACTGTAAGCATGAAATTCCCCTTATTCTATTCATTTGTTATTGAGATGAGGAGGTAACCTTACTATTTTAATCTAAAATTGTTTTCATTTTATGAGGATGTATAACACTTTCCTTGTCAGCAATATATCTTTCAAGGGTTTGTTTAATGTATACCTTACTGTATGCTACAGAACTAAATGATGTATTACAATATATCTCACTGCACTTATTTACTCTCTGGCACACTTTTCCCGCACTAACAAATCATCTTGTTGTCACTACCACTCCATTTCCATGTTGAGCTTCAGTAGCTCACTGCTCTGACAGAACATTCTGGATTATTATTTACTTACTTTTCTCTCAAACCATAGTTGATCATTCAACTTTCCTACCCATAAACAATATTTGCACGTCTCATATTGTTTTTAATCTACTTTTCATAAATCTACACACTTTCTCAGCACTGTAAGAAATTCACCTAATATAATATATTTACCTTTTCTGAATTGCTTATAGGTGTGCCTACCTGTCTGACTGCACATGTCCATAATCTGCAATAGACTGGCATCCTTTAAGACACTATTTTATCTGATGAGTCCCCTGAGTTCAAGGAGATGTTCTAGTCTGTCATGACTATGAAATAGATAAAGCAGGCAGTCTGAGAATAAATGAATAAATGATTTTAACTATATGTTGTAACCACAAGGACGCCATTTGTCACAGTGGGCTATCATTTGCAACTGCTTCTTAGTGATGGGTATATATAGTAACCGTCAAATGAAGGAATGTATGCTAAGAAGTCACAGCATGGAATGGAATTTCTAGGCAGATATCAGCAATAAGTGTCAGTAGTACAACAAGTGGCACACTCCCTGTGGTGTAGACAACTGTGGGTTATATTCCTCACCAGGTAAAATGATTGCTAACACTACAGGTCAGTATGTGGGGGGGGGGTGCTGCTGCACTTCTAAGCATGTTATCCTTTGAGTGGGCCATTAAAAAATGAAGTCCTATCTGCTTGAGTTGGTGGTAGCTCAGATGGGTGTAACAGATGGCACAACACATGTCAAAAAGACAAAGGGAAGTTCCCAGATGCCCTGGTCAAATATCCCCTAGTAGTAAAAATACCATCTCAGGGCTCTTCTGAAAGGACACTGCTAGACTAGTGGGACAAACCTGGTCAACAAAGGATAAATAAATGGATTAAACCAACCCCAGGATTTAATAAACTCTGTGTAGGCACTGTGTAGAGCCTACACAGAATGTATCCGTATACATGGCCACTGATCCTCCTCAGCAGAGCGCTATGCATATTAATGATGGTGTGCTACCAAGAGAGAGCTGAGGAACATGGATATTGAATCAGTGTAATTTTTTTTTTAAATAAAAAATTCATGTTTGCGCGGTGCAGTGTGCAGCAATGCCTGCCAGGCTGTGCTCACATGTAGACAGCTGACACTTGTCAGACATCTAAAAATAAAAAACAGATGTAATTGATAAGCATAATAACATTTTATGTGTTTTATTTTTATTTATGCTTTATTTGGTGTTTGTGTGGCATGGTGTGGAATGCAGCTAAGCTGAGCGGAGCCCATACATATACATGACAGACACATGCCAGAAATCTAAAAACAGAAACTGGATGTAATTAATTTATTATTTATTGGTGTGCTTAAGCGTGTTTGACTGGTGTGGCATGATGCTAAGCATTGATAACAGGTAGCTCAGTGTATATGTGAAAGAATACCAAATTTCTCAATATCCAAGTAGCTTAATGGGTAGAATTAGATTACAATATACTTAGGGCAGATAGAGTAAAGAAAAGAGGAGGTGGAATAGCCGTCTTATATAATAGCACACTTAACATCATAACTAACCCTATACAACTACCACAGGTCTCTAACGCTGAAATACTAGCTCTAAAAATTCTACTAAATAATCATAAGGGCATTAACCTAATTGTCACCTATATTCCCCCTGGGAACAATGTAGAAACACTAGAGGTCATTCTACATTGGATAGCCAACAACTACCCTCAAGAAACCATTGTCCTGGGCGATGTTAATATTGACTGGAACCAATGCACAGCACAGTCCAACCCCATCCCTGTTAACCTACATGGATTCTCTCAGATAATATCATCTACCACACGTACAGGTAACAATAACCAAAAAGAGAGTGGATACTCACCAACAGTCATCCCCAGAACTATATGTCTGGAACTCTCCCTAATGATCTTAGTGATCACCTGCTCACATACATCATGAAAGACAAAATTAATTGTACAAGCTTACCTATTTATAGGTCTATCAGATTCAAGAAAAACTTTGACCCAACTAAATTTTAACTTGAACTCAAATCATGTAACTGGACAAAACTAAAGTTCCTTCCCCTTGATGAGGCAGTGTCATCATTTAACAATTCATTCCTTACTATACTTGACTCGCATGCCCCTAAACGCTCAATAAAAATTAAAACTCAGCTAGCATCCTGGCTAACAACAGACACCAAAACCAAATTAACAACTAGAGACAAAGCGTGGGATAAATGGCGCACTACCAAACTATCCCTAGATCGTATCAAATTCCAACAACTTAGAAATGAGACTAAAAAAGCCATCATACTAGATAAGAAAAATTACTTCTACAATCTGCAACATAAACATCAGAATAACCCTCAAAAGTACTGGGCAGGCATAAATAAACTTCTCCAACCAGGCAAATCCACTACTCCGACCCCAGGAACATTATCTGACAAGAGCCAAGAAGATATAGCTAATTCATTCAATACTTTCTTCACAGAAACCATCCAGTCATTAGCTAACCAACTTTCTCCTCCCCACACATCTATAAACACTATACCCGACTCACCACTCTCTTTTAACTTCCAGCCAGTGTCCACATCCTTTATCAGATCCCTTCTGAAAAAACTGAAGCCAACCACCCTTTCAGCCGATCTTCTGCCGGCTGAATACCTGCAAATTTCTGCAGATGTCGTAGCCTACCCTATCTCAATCCTAATTAACAGAACCATAACCGAGGCCTCATTCCCCTCAATTTGGAAAATATCCTATGTTATTCCACTCCACAAAGGAGGTTCATCCACAGAACTATCCAACTATAGACCTATAGCCATACTATCACCACTTGCCAAAATTATGGAAAAGTGCATGCACAACCAACTAATGCTCTATCTAACCCAAAATAAACTACTCACAGACTCTCAACATGGATTCAGACCCCATCATAGTACAACCACTGCCCTCCTCTCTTTTACTGAAAACATTAATCTTAACCGGAATAATAAAAAAATATCCTCCGCTCTCTTCCTGGACCTATCGAAAGCCTTCGATATGGTAAACCATCAGTTACTTCTATATACTTTAAAAACCCTGTATCTAGATACTCCAGCCCTTGACTGGTTTCAAGCTTACCTCACTGGGAGACAACAAGCAGTAATGTGGCAAAACAAGCTCTCCTGCCTACTACCAAATAGCATAGGAGTTTCTCAAGGTTCCATATTAGGACATCTCCTCTTTTCAGTCTTCATAAACGACATCCAAACAGTCATCCCTGAAGCCACTTGCATTCAATATGCAGATGACTCGACTATAATATGTTCCAATGCCTCTCTTGCAAATCTACTAACTACCACCCAACATAGCTTCACCAAAGTCGAAAACTGGCTTGCATCTCCTGATCTTAAATCCAAACAAAACCAAGTTACTTCTCTTCTACCCAACCAATAGATCTCCGACTGAAAACTTCACTATAAAATCCAATAATGGGACCATCATCTCCCCAGACACCTATACAAAGCTATTAGGAGTAAACATTGACAATAAACTCAGATTTGATATACATATCAACCAAGCCATTAAGTCAGTCAGCAAGAAACTTGGGACCCTATATAGAATTAAAGCCTTCCTTACCCCGAATGCCAGGGCAGCCACAGCCCGCTCACACCTTCTCTCTACCCTACTATATGCCTCTCCTGTCCTCACTCACCTTAACAAATCTGATCTGGCCAAGCTCTCATCCTGCTATAATCACATTGCCAGGTTCGTTACAGGCCTACCCTACAGAACACACCACTGTACTAACCTGAAAAAGCTTGGATGGATAGAATTCCCACACCTTCTTCATCAGTCCCAACTCATAGAGGCCTTCAAAATCCTTAAACAACCTGAGAATACCCCAGCACTAAAAAAACTTAATGACTCCCTACTCCAATCTAAGCTGCCTTCGCTCAGCAAACAGACTCCTTGTCCAAACAACTAAATCTCTCAACCTAGGTGGCGACGCGCTATTTGCCAACACCACTGGTAAAATATGGAACTCTCTCCCAAATAACATCACGCTTGCAACTTCTCTAAGTCAATTCAAAAATAGTCTAAAACTCCACTTCAAGTCACACTGGCTATGTCCTTGCTCAAACCCAGACTAGCTCTGTGCCATTAACTAAAACATAAACAACTAGCTAAGATGATAAGTACTTTGTATACTGTAATAAAGAAATATGTATACTGTCTAACTCTATATCATTATACTGCCTACCGTCCTTGCTGATATGTTATTAATGTTACATTTGTAGTAATCTCAGAAATAGTAATGGCAGTCTTGTACTTGTATGTAAATAGCCTATGTTTTTGTTAAGTTCTTTCAGCTCATTTACTGTACCTAATTATCAATGTAACTCTGTTGGAGCTTTTCTCCCCGGGCCTCTGCTGAAAAAGGACATGTATCCAGTCGGACCATAACAAATGTAAAATAAATAATAAATATAAATAAAAATTATGGCTGCATGCGTAGTAGGTCCAGGGTTTGGATACATGAAAGTCAAAAGTAGTGTGCATTTTTGTTGCACACCTTATGGACGACTTTTAAAATATGGCTCTGCTGTGCTCTGGTAAGCACTGCTTTTTCATGCTAAGCACTGCATAAACATATTAATGAGTGCCAATGTTTGCACAGTGCTCAGCTTCGCTAAAACCACAATTGTGCATGTTTGCATGCTGCTCAGCTCTGCTTAGCTGGTTTGCATGCTGCTAAGCAATGCGGCCCTTTTTTGAATGTTGCTTAATGATGTGCAAGGGCAAGAAAACAGGCTATATAAAATGCACTAGGCAGGAATTTTGCAGAAACCACTGAAGTTTATCATCTGTTGATATGGCTGGTGATGTTGGAGAAGATGCACTCTTTCAGGCACAGTGGTGGGGCATTCTTGAGTCCAGGGTCATAGTTGGGCTTCTTGTGAAAAAACATTAAGATAGGCTGCTGCAGGGCAATTTCCACAGCTCAGAGTGTAAGGTAGAGGCCTGGGACCGACTGGCCAGAAAACTAACCAGTGTTACTGGTATCCCCTGCACAGGTGAGCAGTATCATCATCACCATGATGACCTGAAAAGACAAAAGAGGAGAACCTTGGGCACTTGGGTCCAAGAAGCAAGGGTAGGAAATGCCCCAAAAGTATGTAAGTACTTATTCCCCTGTTTTAGCAATATGTAATCTGACTGTCAGCAAAACTGGTATGCATAATGGTTTGCTTCTATCCCAACAGCTGCAATTGAGAGGGCTCACAATGCTGAGCCTCATGCCGGGCACCTGGCCAGGTTGCACCATAAGTGTGGTGAGTATGGATGTATTATGCCAACTGTAGTTCAATAAACAAGAAAGAGTAAAACATTAACTGCAATAAAGTCTGTAGTGTAATAAAGTTGGAATTAGAGCTGTAGTGTAATAAATGAATAATAACTGTAGTTCAATAAAAACAAGAAACAATACCAATAACAGCAAGGAAAATGGTATATATCAGAACTGTCTTATCATAACCATTGCAGTAGAGCTGTATGCATTAAGTCTGTAATGTAAGGTTGCTGCAGTCATATATAATACTGTAACAGCTGTAGATTGCAAATCTAATGGTTGCAAATGGTATTGTTTAACTCACAGTGCTGTTCAAGGCTTTTTCAAGGCCAGTACCACTTACATAATGCTCTGTCTTCCACAGACATCAGGTAATAAAAGTATATGGGTTAGGTAATCCACTCCATGGCCAGATATTGTTTGTGTGGACTTCACAGATATTGTAAACCAATAACAGTAATATGTGTTCACCTGTATTGTTGAAAGTTAAATAAAGCTGTAGTAATATATGCAGTATGGTTGTATACTAAGCAAGTGTGTTCTATTGGCACTGCAGTCTAGTAAAACACTGTAACAGTACTAGAATGCTAGAGGAAAGTCCTGTAACTTGTATTGCACAATTCATATGTTGCCAGGTGGTCTCCAGTCAAGTATCAGTCACCCTGTAGACAGCAGTGGCTCAGTAGATTAGTCTAAGTTCCTTCTACACTGTACATTTTGCCACTCACAATCCTGGGTTTGAATCCAGTTCTATGTAGCACTACATTTTTAGCAGCAGTTAGATAATGCTCTAAAGTTTTCTCTCCCCATGAACACAAACATGTGATTGGTGAGTTAGCCCATATTATGTGCATATATTGTGTTTAGATCTCACAGAATGTTACACTCAATGGCAAGAATGTGTGCATCAGCAGTGTTGATTCAGAAATAAAACTGTGTAATCCCATTATGGCTGTATCTCTTGCTTGTCCATACTATGCTGCTGTAGTCAATTACTAAAGTATTTGCAGATGTCCCCTGCAGTCACAGCTAGTGGGTTCTACTCCCATGCTTGCCAACTAAGCCATGATGACTGTCTAGATTAATTACTGCACACAAACATGCCTCTCAAGTGTCACGATTTCTCGTAATGTAATTAGAATGAACTAATCTGTCTTTCACATGTTTACCAGATAAAGTATACCTAGAATTCAATGCATTACCAAATCCATTTACAGAATATCCTGGTAGTTATATAAGTCCACATTATATGAAACCATTCTGAGTAATTCTAAACATGCATTTGTTAGTGCTTGCCCCTTATTACCTCATGCTATCAGTTTGAGAGATATGTACATGCTACAACAGCTATAGTAGAATTGTAGTCACTGTAATAACAACTGCCAGTATATACATGTAAACATATGTATGACCAGTGTTGTCAGGGATATCATCTGCAATGTCACTAATGGGAATGTCTTATCTCTCTCTCCCCACCCCTTATCTTAATTTATTCATTATTGCAATGTATTATTATGATTTAATATTAATATATTTTGTTAAACTAACTATATTTTGGAAAATGTGGTTGATCATTGTTATGTTTTATTATGATTCAATATTAACATATTTTGTTAAACTGTTTTGTTGGCCATATGGTTTACTTTACACTGGCATGCTGTTGCCATACTGATTGCTATGCTACATTATGTTGAGTTGCACATATATACATCAATATGTATTTGGTTTAATAAATATGATGTTTCGTTCTGTTAATACTAATAATGGTTTGGTTGTTATTAACCATAACATATTGCTTTACCTCCACAGCACATCAAGGTAGTTCCAGCTGATCCCCCTACCTTGCCTCAACCATCTGTGGCACTGGGTACCAGCACATCTGGGATCCAGTTCAGTAGTGCTCTCTCTGCTACCCTGCACAACCTGTGGTGTTGGGTAGTACTGCCCCAAGGGATAGGTCCCTGTCCCTGCAGGGAGCAGTGGCAGAGGGAGATTGGTCACCCTTGATGAGTTACCGGTCCTGATGCACAGGATAGTCCACCATGGCTATGGCCAATGCCTGCACTAGATTGAGGGCATGCTGGCCGACCTGGTGAGGCAGCTTTGCCCTGGTACCCAGCCTCCAGCACAGCCACCCTTGAGGCAGTGAAGGAGAAGTGTTGATGGTCCCAAGGTTGGGGACATGAGGCATGCTGCTGCCATCTAGAGCCACATGGGACTCAGATTCCACAACACCCTTCCCATCAAAGGTGTTCAGCTCCTTCATGTGTCACACACTCCCCCTGTCTATTGTCTTGTGTGTCTTGTGTGTTTGCAAATGCATCCTCATCTATCCAACTTACCTCACCCATATGTACCTATGTCCTTTCTCCAACATTCCACTCTCACATTAAAAAAAAAAAAAAAAAAAAAAAAAAATAGGGCACCTGTTCCAAAAAAGATATATCATCCCATACATAGCTCTCCATTTCACACACATGTCCACTGGACACATGTAATTCAGTCCAGTTGGCTTAACAATGCTGTTATATTGTCCTCACCCCTCTCTCTGGGGTTTGAGAATCCAAATTCATTTACAAATCTAAGTGCACAGTTGTTGCTTCACAAGAAATGGATAGCTATGGTTCTTTCCTACACCCTTCCTGCACATCCCTCCCTGCCTTTCAATATGTTTTACCCCCTGATTGCCCCCATTTCACCACTTTCCTATCTCCCTTTTTTCTTTTCATTATATTTTTTAGCACGGAGCTGCACGTCGCACAGTATTATCCAGCTTTGCTTAGCTCAGCTAAATAAAGCTATAATGAGTATATGTGCTCTTAACATTGTAAGTCACATGTACAAAATAAACCCCTATGCCATGTTTCAAACTCAAGCCCATCACACCTGCAGTGCACTGCATTAACCTGCCAAGCCACACAACTCTTAATTAAAGCAGGTGGTTTAAATAAAACATAGTAATTGCCAATTACAGTCATTAGGCATGTTTTAGCAGAGCTGCATACCATGCTGAGCTGCGCAAACTGGAATAAAAAGTAATGGAAAAATGGGAGTGCACCTTGGATTCTGGTGCAAAAGTACACCACTAAACAGCCAAATACATGATAATGAATGTAACTGAGACCTGTGATAGCAGGTAGAAAATCACCTGCTAAGGCGTTCATTGCAAAATACATGCTCAACTGGGACCCTGGTGCAGAAATACATCCATATAAAGCGATGTGCATACTGATGGATGTAGAAAATGTTTGTCACATCCTGTATGTGTGCACATATATCTTGCAAGTACACCTGCTGCAACAGTGACTCAGTATCTCAGTCTGTTAAATGACTTGCATGCAGTATGTTTTGCCACACACAATCCTGGGTTCATATCCAGTGTTGTGCTGCATTTCAATTATATTACTGAGAAGACAGCAATTAATGGATCACTAATTCACTCTTTATCCACACAAAGTATTGCAAATTAAATAACTTCTTGTCAGTGCATGAAGTCTCAGGCCTGCAGATAGGGACACACTTCACATATCTGTATAGCAGTACTATATGTCACCTAGTACTCTGTTATTGACACAGCTGCCTAACGTGCGTACCTTAAACACATGCCTTAATTGGAATGCAAAGTGACACTCACCCTGGCACTGCCTCAACAAGGCTGACACAGCTGACACAAATATATCTGCAGCTTGTTGTCCTCCAAAGTGTTCACACTTTCTGCCTATGTCTGCTACCTGCAGCAGCAGCAGCTGCAGACTGTGGTACACACAGCTCTGTGTAATGGTTTCTGCTACAGACCTCCCTCTGTGATAATTTAGTCTCCTCATCCCATTAGTGTCCATCTCAACAGCTAATAAAGGGGTCCAGGTCTACATGAAGGCCTTATATATTGCACAGTGGTTGCATGTCATTGGTTAATGATAGTGCATTTCAGCCACTTTGGCTGCAATTAACATTTCAGAACCACAGATTGTTTTAGAGCAAATTACCTGCTGATGGGTTGCATGTTTCAAAGGCAGGCAGCTGGCTATAGGGAACCATTCTGTATGAGACCTTACTCACACAGAGCACACCTTTGTAAAACATTACCAGGCACACAGTTTAATGGAAGAGTAGTGCACTCTAGCAGGTATGTAACTGTTTTCTGTGTATAACAGGATTCAAATGGGAGGATAGAGGTATGGGGAGTAGGGATTACAGCAGTAAGCCAGTCATAGACCTATGGTAATAACATGTCAGTGATACCCTGCTGACTCACACCTACAGGGGGCGTACATTACTCCAACTTTGCATTGTCTTTTGTCATTGTGGCACACTGCTGTTGTTGGACTGTCCCTTCATATTGGTTGTAATAGCACACTGCTATTTGTCTGGCACTGGTCTTATGACATATTATTGGGTGGTATGCCTTAGTGGACACACCACCATAGACTGGAGTGTTGGGTGTATGATCATACAGCAGAATTTCTCATGGCACGCAAGGAGATACCTCACTATTGATACCTCAGTTTGATCCACACACATTGTATGTTGTCTCACTGTGTGGTATGACATGAGTGAGCAAGCAGTGGATAGTGCTGGCCATTTTGCTCTTGCTGTATCTGTACATAGCAGATGTCCATGTATCTGATCATGTAATGTGTTCCCCTTGTGTTGTCTTTCAGGAATAATGTACCACAGAAGACATCCACCCTTCTCAGATGCGGAGAATGAGATAATCTTGCAATGACTAAGGCAGCATCATGACATCCTGCTTTCCCTGGGGGAGACATAATAGGGAACAAGCAGGCTGCATTGTGGTCAGACCTTGTCTGTGACATTAATGCCATGAGCCATCAGACCAGGGCATATGAGCAGGTCCGACATCAGGCAACCAATATGATTAATGCTGCATGTCGACGGGCAGTGGATGTAGCCAGGGATTGTGCTGTCACTGGTTGAGGGCCTGCAGTGGAACAACAACTCTCAGCCATTGAGAAATTCCTGGTGTCCATAGGCATACTTAACAGTTCCCAGGCATCCATCACAGCGTACATTGTGGAGGTGGGTGGCACAGTTTCCACAGCTGAGGAGCATGCAGGTTAGCTTACTAGGACCATAATTGTACTACTATAGCAGTCAGTGTGTCAGGCTGTATATACTTATATATGGGGTCAGATTTTTGTTCCTTGAGGGGTGTAAATGCAAATATACACTCATACCCAGATTGGGACCAATACAACAAGTAACACAGTAGCCACTATAAATGTGAGATATATGGATGTATTACCTTGTTGTGCTGCAACATGTAGTGGTACTGACATTACCTCACCCTCAACTTTTCACAGGTCCAACAGGTATTGGCCAAGGCTGTGGTCCTGCCCCTGGTAAGTATGACACTTGTTTTGTTAAGGAACAATTATAGTCTATTATGGTTAAGGGCTAAAATAATGCTCTATGTACATGTAGTTATGTGTGTAAACAGCATAGGATGTTATTAAAAGCCAGCTTGGATGAAGTAGCTAAAGTTTCGAGAAGGGGTAGCCACAGGAATGTAGTGTAGCAAACAGATACACTTTGGCAGTTACAGGTAAGAGCAGATAAGTCTCCTGGTTTAAATGATGCAAGGAATCTAACATGCCATTTAAAATATAACAGGTTGAAGGCAAATACATTAGGCAGAGAAATGTGTATTTCCATATATTGTGAAAAGAGTTGTACTGGGTTTTATGTGTTTTTTTTTCAATTATAGTGTCATACTGAGTAAGTAAAAGGTGAATATTACTGGTCATGTTTGACTTGATTTACTTCAAGTGATGGTTATAAAGGTCCTGAGTTGAATTTGAATCATGTTCCTAGGTAGTGCTTTGTGGAGGAAGGTGGAGAAGGAAGGAAGATGTTTGACAGCTAATCCAGTTGTTGGTCTTCATTGTTATGAGTGTTGGATGCTCTTTGTACATAGCAGTGCCGGTATTAATTTACTGTTTTTTTCATTCTTATTGCAGGTAACCATGGGGGTTAGAGTCTGTCCCCTACAAAACCTGATGCCAATGTCTCCTCAGACACTGATGATAATGGTGACCACAGTGAGACACAGGTGGGGGTGTTGGGGCCTGAATCTGTTGCAGAGGTAGATATCACTCTTCTATCCCCATTGTCCCCACACACAGTCTATATGCCTACACATATACATCCCTGGAGAACACAGAAATTGGACAGTCAGAGGGTGGAGACATCGAACAGCAAAGTGTGGCAACTATGGCTCCAGTGAGTGTAGACACTGGTCAGAGCCAGAGAGCTGGTGAGGTCCCTCAGAGGCGGATTGACAGGGGTGCTTCTAGGAGGCCTGCTGTCTGTCCACCACCTGTTACAGGTGTCACAGGGTCACCCGGCACATGTTTTGACCCATCATGGAGGCATAAGCACATTCTGAATGGAGCACCAGGTGTATGCTTAGGGTTATGGATGCCGCACAGTCTGACATCCATGACAGCCTCCACTGCATTGGGGACTCCCTGGATTGGTTGACTGATGCAATGGACAGATGGTGGGCTAAGACAGCATCTGTCTTGGACTGCACATTGTGCTGGAACATATGGTTGGAGTTGAGCGTTTGACCCTTGGACGTAGGTCAGCAACACCATTTGCTGAAAATCCATGTGGCCATGCACACTCATGCTCCCATAATGGCAGTACATCCAGTGCCACAGGGGGGAGTGTGCTTTCCACACAATGATGTGGCGCACCATGGGCTCTTGGTCCTGGGTCATCCCGTGGGGGACACATTCCCAGCAGACAGCAGTCACCATCAGGTACTAGCACCATTTCTGACTATGGACATTGAGATGCCAGTGCAACTCCTGGCAGAGGCAGTTCCTGTGTTTGGGGCCTGTAACGGTGAACTGTCAACTCTACCATGTATGGTCCATAGCTGTCCATCATACTCACATGTAGGACTAGCACTCAAACACACTCAGACACCACTGTCAAATACAGGTCACCTACAGACACACACAGCACCTCTCCATGGTCCATCTTACATGCTCCCCCCTGACTCACACACATGCTGTCTACCATGTGGGCAAGCCTAGGCTTCCTGCAAAACACCATATGCAAGTGATGATACCTGTGACACATCCCTGTCATCTTTGACATCGATGCAGAGAAATAAAGGTATGTGTCTGATGCACAGGGTAACTATATTACTTCACATGTACATGTGTAATACAGTGTTGGTTCTCCATCCCACTTGTAGTGGTTAACAAGAGATAGTGTATGTTGGCATTTGCTCACCTGTAAGCCACATACATTTGTGCACCTTACATGGTTCTTATGTTGTATGTTGATGAATTAGCTGTATAGTTACACAATGGCAGGTATGTCATGAGCCTATGTATCTTTCTGTTAAAGGAGTCAGTTGGTATAACCTATGGATACACAATGGAAATAATTCAGCACAGGATGGCATGCCAGCACAGCAGACATATATTGTCAGCAAGGTATAGCACTTTAACTGCATGGCTCCATAGGTTCATATGTGTATAACAGGCTAACAAAGACAATGTTGGCATTTACCATACTCATATAACCCTAATCTGTGAGAAGGTCTGCTTCTCTTCATAAGTACCACCAGGGTTTTGATGGAAATGATAGGGTGGCCACGGTGGTGCAGCGGTTAGTGTTGCCACCTCACAGCAAGAGATTCTCTGGTTCGATCCTCAACTGGAGTGCCTTCTGTGCGGAGTCTGCATGTCCTCCCTGTGGTCACATGGGTTTCCTCTGGGTGCTCCGGTTTCCTCCCACATCTCAAAGACATGCTGTAGGTGGATTGGACACTCTAAATTGGCCATAGGTGTGAGTGTGTGCATGTGTGTGCCTTCTGTGGAAGGTTGGGTGCCGGGCTGGCAACTTGACACCATAAAACTCCACTGCCAATCATGAGCGGACAGGTGATCCGCTGTGGCGACCCTTAACAGGGAAAAAGTCAAAAGAAGAAGAAGAGTTCAGTACCAACAGTTGCCCAGCAACAGTAATGATTGTCATGTTTTGCATCCCAATGTGTAACCTGTACATGATTTGTGTCACAGCAGATGTGTGCATGACATGATTGGGGGGCCTGTTTCATATATGGTGTACTGCATGTGTTAAATACCTGTCTCACCAACATGTACTATGCATACCACACTGATTTTGTTGGTGTGTAGCACAGGTGACACATGTGCTAGGCCTGTCATTGATACATGGGAGTTACACAGTGGGAACTGACACCTCCCTGTATGGAGCCATACACATCCCCCCCAAAACATTTTGGAGACAGAGTACATATGTACAGTCCTGACATAGACTCCATAGGACATGTTCTCATCAATGCATAGTGGTGTAGCTTGGAACCTGTGTGGCTGCTACAGTTGTATGATATGCCTGTGTAGTGACATGGCAAGGGTGCCATTGCAAAAAGAAAAAACAGCTTCACAGTATCAAGTGTTAAAAGTGTTGAAGGTTTTAATACAAATATTCCAACTTTCCAAGACAAAGCTTTTGGACAAAGTCCTTCATCAATGTTACAAAGTTTCTTTCCATATACATTCTTTTATACAACCCTAAAATAATCACATGACACAACCTAACCTATCATATAAATATATTAATTAAAAGACATAGGAATTTGAAGGTACATATCATTAGCTCATTTTTATTATTAAGTAAAATAAGAATAATAAAATAAAAAAATAAAAAGTAACTATTATTTCATTTTATCAGAGTTTCATATATTGCTGTTTATATTTCAAAATTGGTTTAATAGAAACTTGTTTATTAATTCCAGGTGAAGAATCCGCATGCAGTCGAATAATCCACTCATATTCCTTCGTTTCCAACTTGGTATTAATATCCCCTCTTCTTAAACTTGGCTCCAAAACATCTATGACCCTAAATACAAAAGTATGTGCCGGTCCTCCTTTGTATGTTTAGCTAATGCATTTGTTAATACACCCCTTCTAATGTCTGATTTGTGTTCAATAATCCGATTTTTTAAGTTTTCGAGTAGATTTTCCTACATAAAATGCCATAGATAATGTGCATGTGGCTAAATAAACTATTAGGGATGTATTGCATGTTGCCCAACATTATAAGTAAAACTTCTTCTTACTTACAGGGTGAATAAAAATATTAGAAGAACATATGTCAGAGAAGCATGAACAATTAAAGCAAGAAAATGTACCTTTCTTATTCGAAGCTGTCTTTCTGTTTAATAAAAGATCTTTATAACACAAGCATTGTTTAAGATTACTACAATTCTTGTATGTAAATAGGGGAGTTTCAGGAATTATATCATTTAAACCAGGTAAAGCTCTTAGTATACCTCAGTTTCTTCTTATAATATCCTCATTTGGTTTACTACTCCTACTATATGTCATAGTATATCTCAGATGACCAGATATATTATTATCACGTTTTCTATTAGGTCTATAACCATCATTCGAAAAATAGGGCTTAATTTAATTTCCCCTCTGGTTCAACACTTCTTCTTTAAGATTGGATAGTTGAGACATATCATATCCTCTGTCGTTAAATTCTTTAGTCATCTCATTCATTTGCTCAATACATATGTCATCATCAGTATTAAGTCTATTTCCCCTCATGTATTGACTCTTTATGATACCTTTAAAGATGTACCCAGCATGCATACTCTTTTTGTGTAAATATTTGTTAGTATGTACATCTTTCTTATATATACTAGTGGTTATATGTTGTCCTTCCAATTGAATTCTAACGTCCAAATAGTTGATGTCTCGTTTTGAACATTTCATTTCAAAAGTTAAAAAGTAGTTGTTTGATTCAAGAAACTTACAAAATTATTAAGTAAATCCTTATTACCATGCCATACAACAAAAACATCATTCACAAAACGTTTGTAAAAGAGGATGTTAGATTTATATATATATTTCAACTATCATTAAAAACAAATTCTTCCTCCCAATTGCCAAGAGTTAAATTAGCATATGTGTTAGCCACTGGACTACCCATAGCTACACCCAACTGTTGGTGATAAATCTGTTTATTAAAGAGAAATATATTATTTTCAGGGGTTATTTCTAATAGTTCAGAAAAAGTTTCAGCCTGCCTACCTGTGAAATTACCATATTTACATAACATCTGTTTTACACTGTTCATTCCATATTCATTAGGAATACAGGTGAAAAGGGATTTTATGTCCAGAGTAACAAAAAGAATATCCATTTCAATATTCATTTCATACCATTGATATAATAAGTTTAAAAACTGACCAGTATCCTTAATAAAGCTTTGCACAAAGCATAGGAAGTCTTTAAGAACATCCTGCAAATAAGCTGAGATGGGTTCCGTGATCCACCCTCTACCCGAGACTATTGGTCTCATCGGGGGATGTAATAGAGATTTATGAATTTTGGGTAGTCCATGTAGAACTGGGATGGTAGGACTAGGTACCGTTAGAAAGTTGAATGTCTAATGTTATATCATTATTAATTTGTAATTCATAGATATTGATATTAACTCTACTAATAAGTTTCCCAACATCAACATTTTGTATAGGTTTATATGTATGTACATCTATTAATAATTCACCCATACCATCAATATAATCAGCTAAATTCATAATTACTATACAGCCACCTTTATCAGCTTCCTTAATTATGATACTTTTATTAGACTGCAAGTCATGCAAGGCTTGAATTTCATCGACAGACAAATTATACATTTTCATGAAAACGTTATCATTATATAGTTCACATATCTGTTTATCACTGATATAATGAAATGCTGTAAGGATAGGGTCATTAATAGGTATGAAGCTACTCGATTTTTTTAAGCCTACTGATACATCACTAGTAGTGTTCTTAAAAATCAATTTTAGACTTAAATTATGAACAAATGTTTTTAAGTCAGTTGAGGCATCTATAATATTACTAACATTTGAAGGAATACATTTTATACCACGTTCAAGTAGTGAGATAGCAGCTGGTACTAGTTCTATGTCAGATAAATTCACAATAGAACCATTTCCCAAATATATGGCACTTCTATTAAATTAATTATTATTCACATTTTCAATTTCATTAGTACATACTTCTGATTTACTATAAAGATAATTATTCTTATAAGTTTCATCAGAATCTAAAATTTCAATCATATTTCCACTTCTGTTAGAATTCATTTCTGTATCATTTAAATATGAGTTAATATGAGACACTTCAACAACATCATTATTATCAATTACTAATTCATCATTCACAATATATTCTTTATTAGTACTATTAGAGTCTAATACACATATAGAATTTGAAATAGCATTGTCTACATTCAAAACATTATTAACATTTAAAATTTGAACAAGGGGTAGTTGAAGTTTAGAAAGAGAAGCTTCAGTCTGATCCAAACAGCAGACTGTAGTTTCTGTGGATAAATTCCTACCATTACATAAACCATCATCTGTTATATATTCATCATTAATGGCATTTAATGGTGTTGTTATAATAGAATATTCACAAACAGGCAAACACGACTTCATATCGCAATTAGAGTCAAATTCATTATATAAAATGCTTTTTGATGAGGGGACAAAAGTATTAGAAGACCTCACTGTCTTTTGAATGACTTGCTTCATGTAACCGGACCTTTGCGTTGCCTTCCCCGTGAATGCGAGCATCCTCTGATTTCCCCTTGTTGCCGTTCACTTATTTTTTCTGATAGTTTTATAGAGAGGCATTATTGGTAACCTAAAAAAGAATTATTAACATTTGGACCATTTTTATAGTCATTGCTAGTATTGTCCAGTTCCACAATATCATTATTCACGTTTGCTTCATCCTTCCGTCTTGTAGAACCAGACGCCAAAATGTCAGTGGAAGGTCTTAAACCATTTCCTCTCTTTTCCAATTGATTGTTTGCAGACTGTTCAGTCCTTGCTTCAAAGTTTGGCAACATATCGTTGGTTGTCAACTCAAAGTTATCCAAGTCATTCATAGAGGGCCGTTTAGCACTAACTTCAGTCCCTTTCACTGTATTTTGATCATTTTGCTGTTATTTAGGCCAAAAAAAGATACTTCCACACATAAAATCATTAATGTCCCATTGCATTTTGTGTTTCTCTGTAGTTTCTAATTGTTTCTAATTGTTTATCATAGTCCCATAAACAATTTATCATAGTACTGTATGTGGTTGTATATACACAGTGGGAACTGACACCACCCTGTATGGAGCCATACACATCCCCTCCAAAACATTTTGGAGACAGAGTACACATGTACAGTCCTGACATGCACTCCATAGGACATTTTTTCATCAATGCATAGTGGTGTAGCTTGGAACCTATGTGGCTGCTACAGTTGTATGATATGCATGTATAGTGACATGGCAAGGGTGTCATTGCACACAGTGATAGCTGTGATGATTGTCACATTCAGCATACCAGTACCAGTCTGAGATGTACATCCCAAACCTGTCAGTGTTGCTTGTACAACAGTGAATGCATCCACATCTTTCCCATCAGTGACAGTTGAAGGCTACAGTACTCTCTGTGTTCAATACATACGTTGCATGGTACCATAATATGTTGTACAATGCTCTAACAGGTTCACAAAAATGCATGACTACATTGAGGCTAGAACCACTTCCAATCACTACATATAGGATTTGCCAAGGCTCATATGTAGTTCAGGCTGGCTGTATGTAGGTGTGCAGACTTACCTATGTAATGGTACATATTACAGATTACAGTACATGGTGCTTGCAACACACCTCATGTCTGCTAGCACTATCATTTTAAGACATATGCTTGATGACATATGCAGGCCTTGTTGTGGTCAGTCCTTTGGGGAGTCACACCCACTACAAATAAAACACTGCAAAACCCTACATAAGTCTAGGCTACCAAAGTTATGCCATATGGATATATGCACACACACACACCAAGTGGGCTGGAGTGAGATTAATACCCCTACCTATCTAGTCTTATATACTATAGATCATGGTACTTATCGCTTGCACCATGGCTTACATCTGATATTACATATATATATAAATATATATATATATATATATATATATATATATATATATATATATATATATATATCAATATATCAGCTGGTAGTCTTAAGGTGGCTGACATCATTAGGCCTTGTAGAAGAGTGCAGTGTGGAAGCTAGCAACAAGTTAATGGGCCAAAAAGTGTATAAGCATTGCAGCTAGATAGCACATGAGGGAATGGCAATTCATTTGCATGGAGATATACACAAACACACACTTTGACACAGTCATGCACCTAATGGGTTGGAGCAAGTTTGGAAACCCTACCTATCTAGTCT
Source organism: Protopterus annectens (assembly GCF_019279795.1). NCBI lineage: Eukaryota > Metazoa > Chordata > Ceratodontiformes > Protopteridae > Protopterus > Protopterus annectens. Next base: position 1,063,856,665 of record NC_056725.1, on the reverse strand, counting down.
TACACACTATAGATCACAGTACTTATCATACACACCACATGTTACATCTGTTGTATGCGCAATTGCAGGCACAGTACTTGTGCATTACACAATCTAGGCCTGTGTTGACCAGCATCTGTGGCCTGCAGTATAATACTGCTTCATACTGTTATCTACATCTAGTACCCTAGCAGTGGGATAACTGTAAGTATCCTAGCTATGTGTGTACAGTTACCAGTATGACCATATGTGGCTGCTTGCAGTTACATAGGTATACCTGGGGGCAGGGACAGGTTGTCCTGTCCCTGCATGTTTTGACAACATTATATATATTTATATAAAAACTTTCCAAACAATAAAAAGACATACATATACCCACAGACATATTCACCTATAAAATATTTATATATGTATATGTATCTGTGTTTAAAATCAGACTTCTAAATGTCTTAATTTCAAAACTGAGTTGATAGAACACATCTCATTTAGCCCTGGTGGGTTTTGTGTCTTTTTATTGTTTGGAAAGTTTTTATATAAATATGTATTGTTGTAATTGTTAGGCATGAATGTATTTTTAAATTAAAAAAAAATGATTGTAGTAAATCTTGGGGGTGGGAGGTACTGAATTAATTGGTTAATTAGGGATAAAGTGTGTATATAAAGGAGAAAGGTTTTTCTGAAAAATGAGTTCTGATGAACTTTAGATGACAAAAGCACTTAACTTCTGTGAATTTGTGCAATAAAGTAGTCGAGACTAAAGAGTGGATTTCCTTGGTCGCTCTACAGAATTGTGTGGTTGTCCACAGCATTCTCCAGCAGTGTGCTGTACTTAATCTGTGACTGCATTTGGTAATGTTACACCACCAAGAAACTGACAGTCTGCATACCTCTTAACTGTCCTTTTTTCCACAGAATGTCCAGAGTTTTGTCTCATATGCTTGGTCTGTTCCCATACATTTGTGTTCTTCTGGTGAAGTATTGAATATTGATGTCACTACAGTATACTACTTACAGACAAACATTTGTGTTTCAGATGTTATATCCTTCAGAACATATGTAACAATGCAACACCTTTACTTCCAGTGACTTTCTAGTTTTATGGTGACAATATCTGAAATCGGCCCCTATGTTTGGGCCTTTGTCCCCCAATCTTTTTGGCTTTGTCCAGATTTCTTCCAGTAACAGGAATGACAGTCTGTGAAAACACCAACATAGTACAACTTCACATGCAAAAGATATGAGAAAATCCAGATTTGAACCATCAACACCATCACCCATGCTAGCTTCCCTAGTCCACTGAGCCACTCACGTCACCAGACAGAGAGCAGTCATTCATCACACAATCAACAGCATAAATATGTACATTGTTATCCTGCATAAGGAGAGATATACAATGGTGTGAGCAATATCTATGTTACAGCCCTGAGACTGCCTGGTCCACTGACAAACCACAGGTGATTTTCTGTTAAAGCAGTTGTATGGGTACTCTGTTGTGCTGGGGGTGGAAACAATGTCACATGATCTGCTGGAATATACCGTAGTCCAAATATAATGTGAGATGACTGTTTAACATCTCCCTTGACTGATGTAGTGAATATTCCAACCATGAGACCTAATGACTATTAAGGAACACATACTATTGGACTGGGTATCTGTAGTCACATGTGGATGTTACATCTGTAGAATTATCCCACTATATTTCTTTGCATAACAGCAACAGGTCCATTCATATGCTATATTTTAGTAATCATTACAACTGGCGTGTAGCTTAGAGACTTACCTTGTGAATGCAGCATTTGGGAGACATGTAGTTCAGGACTGACTCTGTGTGATGCAAGCTTTACACAACCAATACATGAATAGGTACAGATTGTGTGAGTTGCCTGGCATCAGCTATTTTAATATATGTATATGAGTAGGAGTAAAGTTTCAGTCCCTAGGGCCCTAGGTTGTCAGTGAATGTGCTATGCATTGTCTCTTAGCCAATGCAGGGTGTACTCGGGACACACCTACATCTGCCTACAAGGACATCATCAAGTTCTCTTCTAAGTGAGGCGATGATGATCTATGTACTGGTGCAAGGGCCCTTTGCTGATCCTGCTGCAGCTGTTTCTGCAGGATCATATTGTGTAGTATGGCACATACTGTGAACATATGTGAATATCTGGCTGGAGAGTACTGCAGGACTCCACCAGATATATCGAGGCACCGGAACAGTGACTTCAGCAGCCCAAACATGTGCTCTATGATGTTCCTAGTTTGTGCATGTGCCTCATCATGGCATTCTTCAGTGGGTATGTGCATTTCTGATGGGTGTCATCATCCATGGTTCCAGGGTGTAGCCAGTATCCCCCAGTAAATGGCTGTGTGGGATGTCCCCCCTAGCAAACATCTGGTACAGCTGTAATGTGTGCCAGATATGGGAGTTGTGATAACTGCCAGGGCTGCCAGCACACACATTCATGATAATGACCTGAACATTGCACATGACCTGGCAGTTGATGGAGTTGTACTCCTTGTGATTGATGTAGATTTGACCCTGCTCACTGGGCTTGATGTGTACATGAGTGCAGTCTATGAAACCCAGCACCTCAGAGTAGTGTGCTACACAGTAGAAGTGTTACATATTGCTGGTCCTCCCCTCAGGGGTGAGGGGGAAATAAATGTGCTTGCTGGCATGTGGTAGCATGGCATCCGGGAACTTGTGGAGTACCCTGGATGCTGGTGTCTGTGAGACCCCCATCATGTTCCCAGTTGATCTTTGGAAGGTACATGTTGATATTATTCTAAGGGCTACACATACCTTTGTTTCGACTGGGATGGGTTCCCCTCTGATGGCTCTGAGTCTGAGTTGAGGGTGGCAGAGCTCAGTGAGTTCAAGAAGTATGTCGCTGTCCACCCTGTAGCAGTCTGCAATTTCCAGCTCATGTATCTCCTGGAAGGTTACCCTGGACCTGAACACTTTTCTCCTTCTCTGCCTAGGCGTATTGTCAGCGGCACCATCAGCAGTATTGATTTTGGCATCTAGCACATACAGATGTAGCAGACCTGCAACAGCCCCTAGCATTCTTCCTGTTAAAATTCCTAAGTCTGCACTCTAATGGTGCAGAGTATGCATGAAAAATCAGAATGTAGGATGTATACATACTTTACAGTGCTGTATGGTAGGTGCTGACTGAGTTATCTGATACCTGTGATGCATTCCACCTGCTTATTATATCATTAAACTGTTTACTGGCTCTAGTTTAAGTTAAACAGAGGTCACAAGTAATTAATATATCATTGATTTTTAGATACTCTCAGCAATGTGGTTCACCATGTAAACATGTGGAAACACGTGCCGCAAAGGTATGCAAAGCTCAGCAGTCACTGTACACCCCCCCAAAAGGTCACGCTCAGCACGGTGGCAAGAAGTGCAAACATGCAGAAACATGAGCCCTGAAGGTAAATAATGCTTAGCAGCCAGTGTACATACCCCCCTGCTGAGCACAGCTGTGCACTGCACAAACAGATGCAGCTGCGCTCCAAAGAGCTTACAAGTCCTCAGACAAACCCGTTCTTGATGTCAGCTACCTGTTCTGTGAACACCAACATGGTTTTGTGCCTACACAGAAGGGATATGCAGACATGAATACCCATTTGTGCTATTCAGTAACCCCACCTCACTTGCACAGAGATCTGTGCACACAACCTGCAAACTAAACAGTTCCAGGCCCTACCATTCCACCATTGCAGATATTCCATGCAGAGTCCTATAATACATTTCTGTCACATACTAGTAATTGTGGCTTTTCCACTCTTTTTTATTTTTTATTTTTCATAAAAGCATATTTGCACACTGTGACATGAAATGCAAACATACCCAGATCATTAAAAAAAATAAAATATATATATTTTAAATTCTTTTCCTTACATTTTTGGACACACTGTGGATAGTTTTGTTCATATCTGTATGTGCTATGCTATTTTTGTCCATCTACCTGCACTTTTACAGCCCCTGCTGTCTGTCTGATATCCTGCACATGGAATTTTTCCATGTAAAGTATGGACACTGACATGGGGTCTGCAGGGCTGCCTATCTGCTTGCTGGATCACTCTTATTGCTTCATTTGCATGAAATTTACCTCTTTATGAGGTGATTTGCATGCCATGGAGCTTCTTGTATTGGTGCACTACCTACTAGATTGTAAACCTGCTTAATTTCATGTAAGCAGCATGCCACAATGCCTACATGTTAAATAATATGTGGCTTTATTTAATTCCCTCCAAATGTATGTGCTAAGTTTAATTCTGATGAATTTTTAAAACAGTTCCAGTTTGCATGTCAGTTTGATAGCCATAAACAAAAAGGTTGTTAAACTGAACTACACTGATGTACTTTATCACATTCTTTAAACATCTGTTTTCCTTCAGTATGGATATTATTTTGTTCTTCACTGGTTTATGTATAATCTACACCCTTAGTAAATCATAGCCCCATTCACTACCCTCATCTTCATAAAGCATAGTGTTATGATGTATCCATAGACATTCTTTCCTAATAGTAATTCCTACTAGATCCTGCATCATATAAAAATATTTTTATCTTAAATTACATTGACATTGTACAGTCAAACACTTATTTATGTATTTATTTATTTGTGTATTTGTTTAATCTATTTATATATTTGTATGTTGGTATAACATGGGTTAATTTACTATACTTCTTTTGTTCTTCCTTACTTCTAACAGTACACATTTCTGTGATACTCATTCCTCCTTATAAACCAGACATTTCTGTAGTCTGACACAGTATTGTGTTTTAAATACTTCATTCCTTATATACATTACCTATCTGCTTATAAATAAACCAGGGTTATCTAATAAGAATGCTCCTTCCATTTATATCAATGGTAGTAACAGTGACAGCAGTACTATTTTTGCTTGCTTGATGAAATCTTGCCATTATTTGACAGTGTTTCTTTAATAGCGCCTTTCTAAATGTCCTTATTTGACTGTGTGCTACATGTAATCAAGTCCTAACAACTGTCAGTTTATCCTTTAGATATGTTGTTCTTTCTGGTCTGCCTAATTTTGGAATGACCTCTTCCATGCTTTTATATCTAATAATGCCATTTCCAATCTAAGCTTGAACACATTTCTTTCTAATTATTTTTATCCTAGTGTCAGGTTACACAGTTTAACAAATTCAGCAAAAAAATAGCATTCCGCAACATCATTGGTATTAAAAAAACGAGTTCCCAAAGCTGGTGTGCTACTTTATTTTAGGAAACAGGTATGTGACAAGAATACACATTAGAGAAATGGGCCTTCACAGTATATGTGTGTATCTCTTCCTGGGATTCATGAAGCTTGCGCCAGGCGCCAGAGTAGCGTCGGTGATCTAGCGCCAAATATGGCTGCTGAGCGATTCAGGTACGAGCCGTTTCCACGTGCACTACCAGCATACGCCAGAGCTGTGCAGCTCCCAGCGCATGTATGCTAATTACCCCATGCGCAGCAGTGTAGCATGCAAATGAAGGTATACAGCGATTCATGAAGTGGTGCAGGCATAGCGTAAGCATGAAGAAATGTAAACCAAAAAAACAGTTTACATTTTTTCAAACATAAAATCGGAGCCATGAAAACAGACCAAATTTACGTATTATAATGTTAATATATGCCAATGGCTAAATATATAGCCAATGGCATAAAAAACATGCACAACACATAAAAAATAACATTTAATGTCATGGCCACACTAAAGCAAAGTAAAACCGCAGTGCATCTGTGTGCAAACGGGATCACAAGGAAAATATATTTAGATGTCATAAAACTGCAATGTAACACAATTCATGAATTCCCCATAATAGTCAATGGCATGCATGCTACACCACAACCATGGTGCAAGGGTTGCTAAGGGTCTGTGACAGTCTTCTGCGTGGTAACTAGGAATTAGTAGTCAATGTCTTGCAAATGAGTCAAGTAATACTGAATCGCAAATGCCCCGCTGGTGTAAAGATGTACCACATGGAGTAGCAGTACAACACCAAGGAGTAGCCTGGAAGTAAACATGACATTAAGACAGGGATGTGCCACCATAGCTGTAAGTGCATTGGATCATTGCTAATCTGGGTTGCCTGTTTCTAAACAAAGCCGCAGGATAGGGGTGTGGAAGTAGCCATAGCTTTGCTTAGCTGAGAGCACACAAGGTGACCGAAAGTGCATGTGAACATAGATGAACACGTGCTCGAAACCATAAATGGCTGTGTGCAGCACGCACCACAGCTGAAACAGGAAGGATACGGGAAGACAATAAGGAAATGCTGCCGCATGGTAATTGGAGTCAAATGAGTAATTAACACCCAGGAACTCACAGCGGGCCATTGACAACAGCTAATAAGGTTGCTAGCAGCTACCTGCAGAACAGGAAAGGGGAGGTGCCGTACAGCAAAATAAAGAGAACAGTCACAGCAGAACAAAGCAAACTTGCAGTAGATCAGCTACATAACACATTTCCCAACACAATCCTGGGTTGTGAAAGTACAAAACAAGAAAGCCGGCAGCAGGATGCATGCATGACAATGGGAGGGGAATCGCACTTAAAATTGAAATAAAGGGCAATAGATGAATCACGGCAGCCAAGCGTAAGTGAGCACCAAAGGCCCCACAATAGCAGTACCTGCTGTAAAACCAATAATTAAGATACCCTGCAGCTGGAATTGCACAAACACACCCAATTACACCAGCATCATCCATTGTACAATAGTATAAGGTGTGAAAGCCCCACAAACACACACTTGTGTATTCCCAGACACTCTGCACCATTGGTGTATACAGACAGGGAACTTTTAATATGTACATGTTAGGATCCACCATAGCTTTGATTCACCAGCATGTGTTGGAGACTGACTGTGATGCGGAGGATGATGCTGACAACCATCTCAGGCACTGGAGGAGAAGAAAAGTGTTCAGACCCAGGGTAACCTACCAGGGGCTACATGATCTGGAGATAGTACAGCATTACAGGGTGGACAAGGACATCATACAGCAACTTGTTGAGCTGTGCTGGCCATGCCTCAGAGCCAGAAGTAACAGAAGGGAACCCATCCCATTGGACACAAAGGTATGTGTAAGCTTGAGAATACTAGCCACAGGTACCTTCCAAAGGCCAACTGGGGATATCATGGGAATCTCACAGGCATCAGCATCCAGGGTACTCCACCAGTTCCTGGATACCATGTTACCACATGCCAATGAGCACATATACTTCCCCCAAATGCAGAAGGAGTTGGCCAGTAATATGTGTCTCTTCCACCATGTGGCAGACTACCCAGAGGTACTGGGAGCAATAGACTGCACGCACATTCACATCAAGTCACCACCCAGTGAGCAGGGTAGGAGCTACATAAACCACAAGGGATACCCCTCCATCAACTGCCAGGTCATGTGCAATGCCCAGGGCATTATCATGGATGTGTGTGCTGGTAGCCCTGGACGCTATCACAACTCCCACATCTGGCATGTCTCAAAGCTGTATCAGGTATTTGCCAGGGGCGACAGTCCATATGGCCACCTGGTGGGGGTTACTGGCTATGCACTGGAACCATGGATGATGACTCCCATCAGAAATGCACACACAGCCACGCAAGAACACCATAATGAGGCACACACATAAACCAGAATCATCACAGAGCACAGGTTTGGGATGCTGAAATCATGGTTCCATTGCTTGGACATATCTGGTGAAGCCTTGCAGTACTCTCCAGGCATGTGTGCCCACATCTTCATAGTACGGGCCATGCTACACAATAGGATCCTGTGGAAACAGCTGCAGCAGGGACACAATGGTGAAGGCCCTCACAGCCCACCACCATTGCCAAAGGACCCAGAGGCACAAAAAGACTCAGACCACGAACACCCTGTGCTAGCCCCAGTAGGCAGACAGAAGCATGCCCAGTATGCCCATGCCTTGGCAAATAGGGAATGTATAGCACACACACTGACAGTGTAGGCACTCATGGACTGACACCCTTCTCCACCTGCACACCAAGCAAACATGAATGCCACACACACACGATCACCTGTAAATTGTCATGTATAGGTGGTCTACTGTGTGCATCCTACATAGGTAGCACTCAACTATTGTACACACAACCGCCATTGGCACAAAGTAAGTCAATACCTGAACAGTAAATTAAGCTCTCAGCATGTGTCCATACTGTATGTAGAAGTTCATAGATACATAGGTAGGTACATGCCCAACTGCTGGAGGCCACTCATAAGCATAGGCAAAAAGTGTCTGCTGTTGCCACCCCATCGATTAACTAACTGTCCCTCTGTAGAGCAGAGCCAATTACGAGACCCCTAGGGTGTATCCACTGTTCCCCACCCACTCTGCAGGGATTCCTTGGAGTGTTAGTGAGGGGTTTTGTATAATGTAATCAGAGATGTAGTTCCAAATAATGGGGAGTATACGTGACAGGAATCTTCTCAGATGTTTACATGTTACATAATATATCTTAAACACAGCTTGCATATATAGGTAGTATTCCACAGAATAATAAACATGTGGAACACACAACCGCTGAAATGTGCGTTAATCACCCTTGCACTACCAGTGCCTGCTCTGAGAGGTAAACTACCACTGTCAGGAATAGAACACGCAACCATGCACACAATCTTCATAATAACATACCACTAACCTACCTGAGATATACCAATGGCAGTTGTGTATACTGGCAGGATAAAACACAAAAGTTAGGAATGTGTGGAAATAGAATAAACCGGCATGTACCCATAAAAGGTGTATGTTTTATATATATACTATATAGATAGATATATATATATATATATATATATATATATATATAGATATATATATATATATATATATATATATATATATATATATATATATATATATATATATATATATATACACATCATATATAGAAAGAGAGAGAGAGAGAGAGAGACATGTCGATATATGGGGATACACATATATATATGTAGATATATAGATAGGTTAACGACATCTACAAAACCATGGAGGTACATATAAATGGGATACCTACCACATACCGACTGCTTGACATACCGACGCGCGTAATCCCGAGGCTTAAGGTCCAAAAGAACACAGTACCGAAACACCAGATGCGCGAGGTTTAAAATCACAATGTTAAGGGACAGTTAGTCAATGCTTCTGGTGTTGCGGGTCAGGTAGGTTACAGTGTGTAAGTGTGTTTCTAAGGGCTGTAGTGTGTGTAAGTGTGTTTTCTGAGTGTGGTGTGTGTTCTTGGGGGACTGTAATGTGTGGGTGTGGGTTAGCTTTGTGTGTCTGTTTACATGATCTAGGAGGTAGAATATTAAAGTAGGGGGGGTGTGGGGGGTGCAGACACCTACATGGGGAGAGTAGAGAGGCTTGCCCACCTGCTCATACATAGTGTAGGATGGTTTGTTTGGATGTGGTGGGTAGCAGTGTGTCTGTGTGTGCATGTGTGTGTTCCATCTTCTTGTTACATTTGCAAGTTACTGTCGCTGTTGGTAATGTGGGGAATGGGAATCTTGGCCTGGTACTGTTGGTGTCAGAACTGTGTGGTTTCGGGATTCTGTAGGTATCCAGTATACAGCAGTTGAAGTGTTCATATATGAGTATAACATGGACCATAGCAATCACACATTCCGCCACAACCAACCTTTATGAACAAAGGATATGGAGAGTATATGCCTATACACTATTACAAATATGTGCTATGGACATGAACCAGTCCCTCTTTGGGCGGTTGTGTCCTGACCAGATATATTAAATGTGGCAAATGTCCTGGGATTGTAGGATATAATTATATCCCATATGTAATGTAATAGTTGCATACAATAGTTCTTTCTGTATCTAAAATACCTACATGTTACAAGAAACAGGATAATCATCTAAACTGCTACAAGAATAAGCTTATATTTAGGCAAGAAAGGAAAGTTCTATCCCTTGTAATGACTGTGGGTTTGTGTCGGCCTGTAAAATCTGATGTGTGTCCCAAAAATGTCCCACTATGGCCATATGAAAAGGTGGCAACCCTAGCCAAAGAAGATCAGTCACCAACACAACTACAATGACTGCAAATACCTATGACAGAAATACACAGCTTTCATGTAGCAACACTTTATTACATTCTGATGTATTGCCGAAAGGATTCAGGGACTAACATCTCCTGCATGCTATACAGGAACCACTTAACAGTGCCTAAATGAATCAGCCTGCAATTACCATAGTATTAGTCCACTAAAGGATAGGTGTTCAAATAGGGAAGGAACCCTCACGCATATATCGAGTATGTATAAAAGCAGTTCCTACATACCAGCATCTGCTATGCACACTCACCAACATCACCCCCGCACCCAAACAAATTACAATACAAACTGTAATGACATCACAAATCATTCACTCACTGTATGACATCTGCAGAAGCCTTAACATACCTTGTCAGAGACACACTAACATGGCCCTATGTGAAGTAGTTGCTGTTATACAATGGAACAGCTGCTGATGTTACAGGGTTTGTTTGCACTAATCCCATTTCAGAGGGTCGTGTGTACACTGGGATGTGTTACCAATTACTGAGTAACAGCAAAGTATGATACACATGTACAACAAATCAGGGATGTCTGATGAGCACACTGTAAACCACATAACAGTTCATGCATAGCCATACAGCCTTGAGCTGCCCAAACATCCTTGCCAGACTTAAACATCTGCAGAAGTATCAGGTACAAACAAACCCTGCATAAGTAGCGATGTTCTGAAATATATGTACTCATATGTAGAACAAAATTGTCTATCCATTACACACAATCCACGGGAGTCATGAAGCTAATATATCTCTGTCTGCCTCCATATAGCTGTTGAAATACATCACAAACAACACATCCAGGCTGTCTTCCTCGAAAGTAAGGCAAACGGACAATGCCCAAAAGGAGTACTCAGTTATACACCACTGTTGCCATGGTATCGGCTAATGGAGTAGCTACACAGCTGATGTGCATCTAATTAACTACTTTGGAACACCAATTGGTGGTCAGGATACCACATGTTACCGATATTTAACTAGAAAAGGATGGCTTATCACACATTCAAACCATCCGTATATACCAGCAGAACGTTACAAAGAAGATTGAAACACAAACTGAAAAGGATTGAATCAACAGTCAACGACACCTCGGGTTACTAATAAGGTATGTAGAACACTCAGTATGTCTGTGTATTTAGTACCTGTTCTGTAATATTTAAAGTTCATGCAATCCATATAATGGCAACAGTTATCTTGTAGTGATGTATTGTTGAGCATAGTAATGCTTGTAGTATTTATGTTTGTACTGCTCTAGGTCACAAGGCAAACACTGCATACACCACAAGGAATGCTATATAAGGGCTTTGAATACAAATATTCCTCACCAGCCGCTGTCAGTGGCACGGCTGGTCCAACAAGTATGTGCTATAACAGGGGATAGTATATGTTGATATATTGTAACAGTAGCCATATGTATGGGTGTATTACTGAGAATAACATGTCGAAGGTTGGCCCACTGTGCATTATGATTTGCATTGTGGGATAGTGTGCCAATAACTGTGTAATGTACAGTATTGTAGGCAGATATGTATTACAAGTTACATAGCATTACTGTTATGTTAGGCAGACATTAGTTATGTCTATTGGTATTTACAATACACAATAACAGGATACATATGACTTGTAGTCACCCAACAGTTTATCAGCATGATAGCAAAGTAAAATGGAAGAGCTAGTTAACTATCCATGTACATAAGACATGTAATAAGTGCAAAGGTAGGTACTAGGCTGTCTTACCAAGGGTATTTATAAGCCAAGCGAGTGTGCCTTGGCTTTCACCATCCCCATAGATTAGTTCCCTGTGCCTCTGAATGGCAGAGCCATTAGTTCCCTGTGCCTCCGTCCAGCAGAGACAGTGCAGTGATCGCTGGGGTACATGTCTGTCTCCCATCCAAATGTCAAGGTTTCCCTTGAAGAGTGCTAGTGAGCAACCCTGCCTGATGTACATTGGAATCATGTTCCAAAGCATCGGGAGTGTCCGGGTCAGGACCGTCCAGCACGTCCTAGTAATTGTTGTGGTTAGGTGTATATCCCTAGAGCATATGGCTCTCAGGGGCCTCTGCTTAGGTGGAGCATATCCAGCAATACTGGGTTGGACATGGGCCTTGTATGTCAAGCAGAGATCACTTGTGAGTATGCATCCGAGTACAGCTGGAGTTTCTTAGGTTGGGCTACATAGGTCATCTGTTTGAGGTCAGTAATCCTCTTGGTGTGATACTGTTGTGGTCTTCCAAGCTGTTGCAGTTGTCTTGTAAGGTATATCCTAAATGGGGTGTTGTATCCTTTATTGGGTCTAATAAGTCATGAGTAGAGAGGCACAATGGCCTCCTTTGATCTGGATCCAAACCCATTAGAGATTAGGGGGGCCACATAGAAGGATAGTCTAACCACCTTGTCATTATGGGTATAGAATGAGAGATTGCTATCTGCTGGGGTTCCCATATCCCTTATTACCTTTTCTGTATGTAGGGGACCAGCACCTATGTGGTAGTCTGCAGGTAATTAGTTATATCCAAAGGGGATGACTATGCACTTTTTGGCATTCAGCTTGAAGCAATGATATTGACACCAGGTATCCGTCTCAGTGTGACCCTTCCAGAGGGTGTCTGTAACAGCTGGGGAAACAATTATGTCCCCTAGTTTGCAGTTGTCTGCAAATCTTTTCAGCCAAAGCCCTCCTGTGCTTGCCTGTACATCAGAGAATTATATACTGAACATGAGGGGTCCTAGGACTGAGCCATGGGGGACACCATTTGCAACTGGTATACAGTCGGACCTAGGGTATGCAACTCCCACTGTGTGGGTTCTGTCCATGAGCCACTTTGCAAACCATCACATGGCATAGGGGTTAATGTTCAGGTGGATGGGTATGTTGATAATACCAGCATGAGGAATGGTGTTGAAAGCCTTTGAGAGATCTAGGTAGGCTGTGTGGACCTCCTTACCCTCATCAAATGCCTTGGTAACTGTCTCTAAGAAGTCCACCAGGTTTAGGAGGCATGGTCTGGGAGGGGTCAAAAGTTTGGAGATATCCAATGTCTCTGTGACTGAGATCCATGATGTGCTCCTTAGCCTTGCAGACCAGGCTAGTCAGGCCTGTAGGGCAATAGGTCCCATGGTCCGTTGTGGCGCCACCTTTGTGGAGTGGGATAACTGTTGCTGTGCACCATTCAAAGGGCACTAAGCCCAATGCAAGGCTATTATTAAACACGGTGCGTAGGTGGGGAGCCAGTACATTCTGAAGTTCATGTAAAATGCAGCCTGGGATGTTGTCCGGTCCCATGGATGCTGTGATATTGGCTTTAGAGTGTGCAGCTTTAAGGGTAGGGGGGTAGAACTGAACCTATCTGCCAGGATGTTGGCAATATCAGTTGGTTCTGTAATGTTCGTGCCTTTGTGTTGTAACTCAGAGCAGATCTGGGTGTTGACATCAAGATATTTGACATAGCTATAGAATGCTTTGTGGTTGTTGTTGGAATTAGTGGCAGTTTTGTTTTTGTAGCTAGCTTTGGAGGATCTTATAAGGGATCTCACCTTCTTACTGAGGCTGACCAGGGAGCTCCTCCATGCATGAGATTGTACTCTCTTTTGCAACAGTGTCTTCCTCCTGTAGTACAGTTTGTTTATGGCAGGGGACCACCAGATTGGTTTCCTTAATTAGGAGTATAGCGTCTTGGTTCTGCTTGGGATAGCACAATCCATGTACTCATGTAAGTGCTTATAGAGTGCTTTTGTGTAGGATTCAGCAGTTGTAACAGTATTGTCCATCTGCATGGGTGTCATGACATTCACCATGTCTGTCTTAAGAAGCATGAAGTTGGCTTTGTAGACATATTATACTGTGGTTCTCTTAATGGGGTGTGTGGGTGGGATGTGGATATCAACGGTGTTGAGCTCATGGTCAGATCGGACCAACGAGGAGTTGACTTCAGGTGTGGAACACCGGTCACTCATGCTGATAATGCCTAGGTGTAGGATATTGTTGCCCCTAGTGGGTGTGTGGATATGTTGATCCAGGGCATTGGTGTTTATGAATTCCAGAAAGCGTTGAGCTAATGAGTTGGTACATGAGTAGTTTTCTCAGTTAATGGTAGGGTAGATTCAGTGAGACTATGTGATGAGTGTGGTGTGGTGCGAATGTTTACCTTCTCCACATGACTGCCAGCATCAGGCTTGGTTGGTGAGAGCTTTACCTCCAGTTTGGCTAGATAATTGCATCTCTCACAGGTTGTAGTGTTGGGTGATAAGCAGAGAGTTGTCTGTGTACATGAGGCAATGCGTACATTGCCTCAAGATGTCCAGAATCATCAGATAGACAGGAGAGAACACTGGCAGTTGATCCTTGGACATGCCTGCATATAAAACTAATTTCCCCAAGATAAGTGAGGAAAGTGAGTGCAAGAGCTATTTTACTCTAAGCAAGTGAGAAAAGTATGTGCAAAACCTGTTTACCTCTAGGTAATGAGGAAGATTGAGTGCTATAGTAATTAGCAGCTTATGTAGTTCTTGCAAGTTCTGAACAAGTGCTGAGCATGAATAAGCAATCCAGATAGGGTCTTGGATAACATAAACACACTGCCCCCCCCAACAGGTACACAATCATATATCCATGTACACTACAGGGCCCCTGTACCCACAACTATGTAGGTACAAGCTGCACTCAGGCTGCATGGGACCGGTCCACATCACAGGTTGTATCATACATATATGGCAAAACAAGATGCTCTCTATGTACACATCATGTAAAACATAGCTCCATGTCAGGCTGTGTACACACTGAATGGTGCACACCAACAGGTAACACAACCCACAAAGGGGGAGACACCACTGATAATGGGAAGTATTGCACTACTACCCTGCTGAGTCTGGTCTGAAAGACCATGAACCTTGATCAAATAATTGATGTCAGCAGTACAGATGTAGATGACAGTAAGGTTGATTTCACACTGCATATCATAACCTTGACAGGTCATAGGACATCATCACCCATCCACCTACACTCGGCATACTAGATGTACATTCCTATGTCACAGGAGTGTTTTGCAATGGGACTGCTGGCAGAACCAACACTACAAAAGGTGTCTGAATAATACATGCTCGCCACACCAGTGGCAGCTACAGTAAGACAGGGTTAATTAATTGTATTCCCCCTCATTGTAGTCCATACCTCCCAGACAAACAAAAGGCATCTTCCTATTGAAGTATGCAAATGACTATGGCCTAGGAGCAATAGCCGAATCAAGAGTGTTGTGGACAACATACAGAAGGGGCTTTGTGGGTGAGGTGTGTGTGACATATGGCCACAATCTGACAGCTACATATTGCATTGTCACCCCTATGTTAATAACCATGTACCCATGAACTACCATCTAGGCAGTGGTCAACAAAATGGACACTTGTGTATAAGGGATGCAGCTGGGCAGCTGTCTTTCCTGTGATAGCCATGTCACCACACCTGTCAGGTAGTCATATGTGACAACCCTAATAATGACAGGGTGCCATCCATGAATATAGAGATCATTGTCCAGCCATACGCAACACTCAAGTGACCCATATCAGATCACATATTTCCTTTAAGGGGTATTGGCCATGTGCAGATGGCCTACACCAGCCTTCCTATTCCCCATCTCCACTATGTAGCATGATGCATACCCTGAATAAATCCATGTCCAACTCAGTGATGTTGGACATGCTACACGTACACATCCTGATCTCAAACACATACTTTATGGACATCCACCTTCCACATGCTGGACAGATCCTTGTCCCATACACTTTACATAGTCCTGCCATACTATGCATTCCTGTCTGTCAAAGCTACACATCACTCCCCCTCTCAGACATGGTGTGATGACCGCATGGTAAATGTATCATTAACCCTGTGGATGAGTAATGTGGCACTGCTCCACCTGGCCCCAGAGACCCGCCTGTCGGCTACTGCTAGGTAACCTTTCATCCTAGATTCATACATGGCCCATGGCATATAGCCTACTAGTTGACTTTGACTATACATGCCATAGTTGATATCCATCCCTGCAAATACCATCTGGCTAGCCAGTGTCTCATGTGTATCACATGTGCAACACAGGTGATATCTGGCAGGATGTTGAATTGCTGTACAGTGCCATGTAGATGTATATGGCAGAACACATACATGTAAAACCTTATGTGAGCAAGTCTGCATGGTCACAGGTCATGTCTGTTAAGGCAGTGTAAGTCTTTATATGTGACATATACACAGCATCAAGGTCGACTGCATTAATGCGGACACATCCAGTCATGTGCTGATAGATAGGAACACCAGTACAGGCGAACAGACATGCCCACATCAAGACAGCATCCACATGGAGTATAAGCAATGTAATCAGATGACACACACACATATATGGTGATAATATCCACTCACCATTGAGGGTCACATGTGTGTGACACAAACACATCAGTGTCATATAGATTTGCAAATACAACTATTTAAATGTAATAAATGCGATACACATGTATGTTCATCTGTAGCTCTGTATGTTTCTGTGAGTAACTGTGACCTGTCTCCATCATTATGTCTTCCAGGTATGCCACGTGCAAGGCTACCCCCTTTTACCCAATTGGAGGATGAGACCCTTATTCCATACCTACTTGACAATCATGATATCCTGTTCAGCCATGTGCCACAGGATGCACAGCAGCAGGATGCCCTGTGGATGGAACTTTGCAGGAGGGTTAATGATGTGGGTGGCCACAACCGCACATTCCAGCAGGTGTGCAGATACTGTACAGACCTCATTAGATGGATGAAACAGCATGCGAATGCAATCACCAGGGAACAAGATGCAACAGGTGGTAGACTACCAACCCAGTCCCAACTCACATGTACTGAGGACCTACTGGCCAACCTGGGGACACCTGCAGAACCACACCTGCCGATATTGTGGAGGTGGGTTTCTCTCAACCACTGAGCCTGGAGTTGCCTGGTAAGTCAGTACTGCACCTATAAAAACTATATTCCATATAGTTGCATGTATCACTGTACAATATGTAATAAAACATCATATGCAAGGCATGTATACACACATGCCGCATACTATAGTATGCTACTCTGTGTATGCACACATGCGCATACACCAT
This sequence comes from Protopterus annectens, assembly GCF_019279795.1. Classification (NCBI taxonomy): domain Eukaryota; kingdom Metazoa; phylum Chordata; order Ceratodontiformes; family Protopteridae; genus Protopterus; species Protopterus annectens. The sequence continues at coordinate 1,063,839,461 of NC_056725.1, read as the reverse complement.
AGTAAGTCTAATGTACTGGTGTATGTTGTTGACATGCACATTGCACCCTGTAGCCATCATACAGGCATGGATAATACTCATACTGCTGTGTTAATCCTATTTAGGTACCTCTGGCTTTCTGCTGTGACAGCAGCTTGTTGCAGGTGAGACTGTTATTATTTATCAGGCATCGTAATGCACAGATCTATCTGCCATGTGGCCATTTACTACATGTACACATAATGTATGGTCCTGTCACAATATACAGGTCATACCTGCAATGCATCACAATGCCTTCCCATGTGCAACACTTGCAAACTATGTGAATCACCTCACCGACATGAATCCTTACAAACTGTCATTGCCACATGTGTGGACAGCTGTGCATACAATGGTGGAGGTGCTGTTCACTGTAGGGACATGTACTACAGATCACAACTACACATGTGGGGAATACAAACAGGACTACACAGTAGGCTGGAGTATGGCCAGCCCACAGGACTCACTGGTGTGGAACAAAGCCCTGCCATGAATGTCACACAAGGTGATGTGCTATCTTGACATGTCCATGACATCTAGTGGCCTGGATGCAACACTGCCTAACTATCCTGAAAACATATCCCACATACTACCCTTTGTCTGCATAACCCTGTCGTCAGTGGAGCATATGACATCTATGGGGGTATGTCATATGGGACAACACAGACATGTGAAACAGATGCCCATCACAATAATTTGGCCACCGCATGTACACACATGGCCATGGAGGATGGCCAGAAACATGAAGCAACACACACAGTACTCATGATTTACTTGTGTGTCCACCCTGTCATACAATGGCTACACATGGTCCAACTATGGCCTTTGTATAATGGTTATATTGTAGATGTGGAACACTAGACATCCTACAGGCCAGTGCACATCTTGTGTAGGTGTGACATCAATCCACCACATAAGATGTGTTGAACAACTTGAGAGTGTCACAACATGACAGCAGTCACCTGTACATTACCCACATCAGCCCACAGATACAGTACATTCCCCTTGCTAGTGTTGGACATCAATGTCATACTTGCTCCTCGTGTGTGTGTGGTACACAGATATCATGTGGGACATGGTTTACCAACGTGTTCACCATGTCTGGCCATAGTTGCCAGGCAGCAGCAATATGGTTGCAGATGTGCAGGGGTGTCATCTGTATATCCTTCAGTGACCTGTGTCACAACTTCCACATCATGGTTTAGTGTGTATATACCTTAGTGACATGGGTCACATTCCACAGTATATATGTATTGTATCTGAACACAGTCATGGCTATGAACTGTGTCTGTAACTCACACTCTATAGCAATAGATATGCCTCATGATTCCCTGTAATGGCCATGCACATCAGCTAAATGTGCAGTATATCTGTAGGGCAGACAGACAACACTGCATTGTGACACCATTACCCCACTGTATATTTGACAGGACACCATTGTGTTAAACATGTATGCATGTCATTGCACATGTCAGCAGATCACATGTCATACTACATGTGATTGTCAAGGTCATATGCCACACATCAGGCAGGTGTACTGTTAACCTGTGCTGGTCTACATGGTGTAACATAGGGATGTATGCTAACTACTACTACGTTTGTGTAAATTGAATGCCATCTGCTATAACACATGCATGCTGTTGTGTGCAACCCAGGGATGTATGATAACTACCACTATTATTGTCTGCGCTGCATGCCACCTGCCGTATCACGTGCATGTTGCATGCCTTCTGTCATATCACAATTGTGTGTGTGTGTGTGTGTGTGTGTGTGTGTGTGTGTGTGTGTGTCTTTTGTATAGATTGTAATGTACAGTTCTTGCCTGTCCTCACAGGTGATGTAGGTGTGTTGCCCTCCTGCAATACATCTGATGTTAGTGTCCCTACAGACTCTAGCAGTGATGATGAACATATGATTGAGGCATAGGCAGAGTTGTCAGGGGCTGAAACTGTGCCATTGGTTGCCATTCAAGCTATATCCCCCCTCATCCCCGCACACAGATCCCATGCCTGCACATAACCCATCACTAGTGGCCATAGAAGAAGGAAAGTTGGCACGTGGTAGCTTGCAACAGGAAAGTGTGGGGGCTATGGAAGGTGTACCTGCCCACCATGGTGTCAGCCAACTGACTTGTGGTGCCCCACACTGGCACGTAGCCAGTGCTGCTCATAGGAGGACCTCTGGCCAACATGCTCCAGCAAGACAGAGTGCAGCAGCTGGTGTCAGCAGGCACATGTTTCAGGCTGTAATGGAGACACAGGTACATGCTGAATGGCACAACAGAGAGGATCAGAGGCTTCAGAGGGCTGCTGTCCGTTCTTTAAACAACAACATCCAGTCAATGGTAAATGCTCAACAGCAGATTGCTGAAGCTTTGGATAGATGGTTGTGTGACATGGTTGGAGTCCTTGACCATGGCATGACAATCCGTGAGCGTGAGCTATCTGTGTTGGACCATCAGGTAGGAGTGAGGCATCCGGCACATGGACATAGGCCTGCTACATCTCCTGTTTCAGCTCTACGTGTGCGAGCTACCTCACATGTCTGCTCCAATAGTGGCGGTAGCAGCAGCAGTGCATCTGGTGCTGTGCTGTCCACACCACGACACAGCAGGCCACATGCACGTGGCCCAGGATGGTCCCAACAGGGACACGGTCCAAGTAGACAAGTGACATCAGACATTACCCAATCTGCACCTCTGCCTGGTAGTGCCCGTGCAACCCCTGGCAGGCACATGTCACATGTCCATGGCTGGACACCATGAACTGTAAAACCTGGCCTGTACAGTCTGCAGCTGTCAATAATACCCCTGTGTAGGCCAGACACATGGCAGAACTGTGTGCATACATGCACTCACACACTGGAAACATATGTAGGGCACCGCAACACACACATGTATAACATCTACACACACCCAATTAGATCAAAGGCCCTAACCCACACACATGATGTCATCCAATGGTGCAGCCTAGGCCTCTGGCAAACATTATCACCCTGTGCTATGATGATGCCTGTGCCGCATCCCTGACATCCACACCATCAGTGTACGGACATGCTCATATGGTTTGATGCACAGGGTGAACAGACTAGGAAGACAAGTGTAGTTTACAATTGTTGAGTACTGTTGACAGGCAGCAGACATACCATATACTACAGGTTTACAATGCATTTCATACTGTTAACACTATGTGTCTTGTGTAACAACAGTAACTGTATGTTGGTCATGATGTTCTGCTGCCTTCCTTCATGTCTAATTGCACGTACTGGTGGATGTCAGTATTTGCAGTTAGTGTCCCATATGTCAATGTGGACTACTCACAGGTATGCATGAATATATCAGCATGCACCGTGTAGCTACCACATAACAGTGAGAATGTCCCATGTTCCAAACACGTGTATTGATCCAAGAGCATGATAGTTGTGTATTAAGCTACTGTGGCTACAGACGTGACATCCATAAAGGGTGACATCACAGGTACAGTTACATGGAGTGGTGAGGTAAGAGAGCAGTCTAGCTGTTTACAAGGGTAGAGGCCAATGGTAAGTGTGATGCCTCATTGGGAATCAGTAATACACATTCCCATGACAGGATGCCAACACACAACTGCACCCACACACTCAGGTATTGACACACATGTATTCAGTGACACAGTAACACACCCACACACTCACGGATTCACCGACACAGTAACACACACTCGCACACAGTTGCTACCGGTGAGGTGAGGACCCCTGCCTTTGTGCAAATCATAATTGCAGTACTATGCACCTATATGATGGGCCACAGAGAATACACATGTACAGGTAGTCAGTATGGCCTAAGATTGGGAACATCAACACGGATAGTAGAATGCATCACCTGGATGGGGGGAGGGGGTCTTATCAGTTCAGTATGGTAACATACATCCTCACTCCAGGAACCAGACAGCCATACATACACACACACACACACACACACACACACACACACACACACACACACACACACACACTCATACACACACTGTGGCATTCAGTCTTGAATACACCTATATCACGCACATACAGATACCTCACATGTGTGAGATACATGCCCCTGCCTATGTCCTGCTTTCTACATTGCAGTCTGTGCAGATGTGTACACTAGTGTACAGGAGAGTGAGTAACAATTGAGATGTATTCCCCACCATACGTGACATATATGGGCACACACACAACCACACATGCTAGTACTGTGAATCAAAGACCTGCCTAGCTCATGATATGTATGACAGACTTACAGCAGTATTGCACATGTTACAAACTGTACTGACACTTCCTTTGGTAACAGTGCTGATATATGCACATGGGACGTCTTAACTGTTAACAGGTGTCAAGTGATTTACCTTTGCTGTCACCCTGACCGCTGTCTAAGTTGTGTGTTATGTCCTTCAATTAACAAAACCATTGCTTACCGGTTACTCAGGTTATTGTAGGACCACTTGTGACACACCTGTGAGTTGTCCTCAGCAAACATCCATCTGCAAAGATGCCCCACCACTTAGTTATTTCCACATATCTGTCCATACCTGAGGAACATCTTTCCATACAATCAGAATATCAACATATACAGTTGGCAATGTTGAGGCTGTATTGCAACTGCATGATGTACTAGGATACATGTCACCTGTATACATCAGCAAGTGCACACGCATGTTATCTGAATGCACAACACTACATGTACATGTGTGTAGGTCCTGCAATCCTGTCATTTGGGCATGTTTGTAGGCATTGCAATTGTTGGACATGTGTAATGACATACATGACACATGGACTGTTGTATGATATGATATGTGCAATGGGTGACCAGTGCAGAGGGAATGTTACCTCTGTTAACACTGATATCATACCTTATGTACTGTTAGCATTCAGCAGCCATGGACCTACATTCCATGTGCATGTGTGTAATAGCTGTAGCCACCTGTTTGCACAAAGGACAACAGCTATGCTATTTACATGTATAACAACAAAATACGGAATCGCTCGGAGTTAATGCTCTAGTGCAACAAGCCAAATGACAGTAAAAAATAAAAAGTAATAGCACAAGAGCAAAACAATGAAGAGGTAAGTCACGTCAGTGCAAAGTCCCATATACAGGGTATCTCCAAACTCTCTGAGAATGAAGAAAACAAATCCAGTTCAGATTAAAAGTATAAATATACGTTTATTGCAATGACAGGTTAGCGCTTTCGCAAAATAGCTTCTTCAGACCTAAAAACAATAAACTTTCAAGCAGTTTAAATACTCTATTTGGCGGGAAAACGTAAACCCTTCTTAAAGTGACATACATATTAATCATGTTCACTTCACAAAACACAATAAACACAGTAGTCATGAAAATAAACTCATGATATAAACCTTGAGGGCTATAAAATCTATAAAATCAAAATTATAGCAATCATTCATATAAATATATAGGAAAATATATCCTAAAACTACATATAAAAACATATAAAAAATATATATAACAAATCAATGTCTTAACTTCCTCATTCTAAGGAAGGGTTGTATAGAGACCTTACCATTAAGCCCAGGTGGCATATCGGATCTGAACTTAATGACCCAATTTGTTTCCCTGGCTTCAGTGTAGGTTCTAATGTCCCCACCTCTAATGGTTTTGTGCATTGTCTCAACTATTTTAAAAATAAAAGAATGCCCATCGCCTCTGTCAAGGACATGCTTCGCTAAAGCATTGTGGACACTACCTATCCTAATATGATATAGGTGTTTACGCATTCTATCTCTAAGGCATCTATTAGTTTTACCTATATAGAATGCGGAACAACCTATACAAGAGGCCATATAGACAACATCTGTAGTCATACAGTTCCCATGTGCTCTAAACATGAAATCGCCTAAACCTGCTGGATGTGAAAACATAGGATCTATATCAATATAGGAGCAAAAATTACAATTATTACATGGAACAGTACATGCTGGACCAGTATGTCCATTGAAATAAATAGGCTTGGGATAGCATAACATCCTCTTAAGGTTCATCTTGTTCTTATAAGTGAACCTAGGTCTATCACCTATTACTTCTCTTATTTTCGGGTCAACTAATAAGATGTGCCAATGCGTATTAATAACATCCTTGATGAACCCAATATCTTTGGTGTAATAGATAGGAAAATTAGGCATGTCTCTATTTCTATTTTCTTGAAAATGAACCCAATAAAA